>NW_021318927.1:103776-109495 GCF_001605985.2 Dendrobium catenatum
AAAAAATTATTAAAAATTCAATTTAATTCATAAAAATACAAGTAATATATCAAAATTTTCGGAAAATTAAGAATTTTAATTTAAAGATATTTTTAAATTTTAAAACTCAATTTATTTTAATTAATTTCAATTAATTGGATGTCCTTAATATTTAATTAGTATTTAATTAAATATTATATTAAATATTTTGAAAATTTAAAAATTTATTTTTCAAATAACATCAAAATCAATGGATCTCCATGCTCTTCAAAATTTATTCTAATGATATTTTCAATTATTTTATTTTAAAATGTATATTTACATATATAGGATTAAATATATTCATATATTTTCAAATATATTTTAAAACATATATATACTTAAATCTTATAAGCTTGAGATATCCCTTGGGATTTTAAGCCTAGACTAAACATGTTTGAATAGAATTAATGGGGATTCTTAGTGAATAATTATTTATTAAGTATTCACTAATCTTATCTTTAGTTATACATTTGATGTTAATCTTTGCATGCTTAGGATTGTGCACCCACTTAGATTTAGGTTCTCCTAGATCTAGGGTTTGTTTGGTGTGATTATATGCCATGTATGTTAGTTCAAAGGGTTAGCAAAACTTTGATTCAAACTTATTAAACCTAGTGACACAATTAAGGACAAAAATTAAGGACTTGTTTAGAGAATTTAAAAAATTCTCAATAATTAGGATCCACACCCTTTTGACTCAAAAATTTGGACATTAAAACTTAGTGATACTCTAAGCCCATAGAAAAATTTTCACTGGTTTTTGAATTCCTTAAGCCTCTTAATTAGCCTAATTGAGTTTAAACCCTTAATTAAGCCTTAAAACTTCCAGAAATTGTAATAAATCCAATTTAAATCAAAAAATTATGTGTATGCCCTCGAACTGACCAGAATTCTGTCCTTAACCCAAGAAAATTGAAACCAACCTGATTTGACAGCAATTATGTAGGTTACAATCTATTATTTGGATTGTTGTTTGTATCTCTAACAATGTATTGTCTGAATCTATTAGTAACCATTTTAAGATTTACTATTAGTATATGAAATTTATTATTTTAATTATTGATGGGGATTGTATGTTTAGACAATGCTTTCTTACAAGTTTCTTGTTGGGTTTGATTATCTTCTATCTTGTTGCTTCTACTCTTACTTCATTTGTTGGTTTCATCATTTGATTTTAATATTGTCTTTTGATTATGATTTGCAAAATGTGATTAAAAGTTCTATTATTTCAAAAAAGAATGATAAAATCAAAATAAATCGTGTGATAACTTAATTTGTAAAAATTAACCAAAATTTTTTTTGTGCATTTCTTTCACAATGCGATCCCTACGAATTTCCTATATCAATGAAGATTTCATATGATATTGGATGCCCAAGAGGATGAATGCTAGGAGATCTAAATCATATTCATCAAATGTGAAAAATTGCGGGAGGTATTGAACTATATTAACACCTGGGGATTGGCATTCCTATTTTGATTTGTTTAAATAATCTTTAATGGATGGATAAATGTGCTGATAAACATAAATTCATTATCAATGTTTATTGAATTAAATCTATTTAAACTGGCAGGCTAGGAACAAATTTTTTCTTGAGAGAAAGATGATAGTTATGGTATATTGCGTTATAACCTTTGCTTCTATACTTTTATGGGTTATAGATTAAAATTGGGAAACTGGTACTAACCAGTCGTATAGATTGTTGATCGTTGGTACCCTCCCCCTTCCGTTGGATCAAATTAAAATTTGGATGCATCATTATTAAAATCATATGAAGCAGGATTGGAGTGTAATTCAAGATTGTAAAGGATTATTTCTTCTTACTTATGGACATTCTTGTATTCATTGGACATTTCACATCTTGAGTATTGGCCGCCTAGATTTTAAAAGATATAAAAAAATGATTTTATGGAAGAGTACAAAGGGTTGATCATTGAAGGACACAACTAAAACATTATCAAATTTCTACAACAATTGAGTAATTGAAGGAATACCTTGCATTTTAGAAGAACTTAAATTATTTCTTCAATTGTAAATAGAGATTTAATAAATTAGCAAACTTAAGTGCTAACTCTACTTCTTTAGCAATTAGTTTGTATGATTTACTTCAAATAAGATTCCTCCTTATTTTATTCAATGTTTAAATGAGGAATCAGATTATGTTTTATTTTGAATAGTTTCCTTACTTTTTAATGCAATTGAATTACTTTTTCAAAAAAGAAAAAAAAAAGATTTGACTCTAATTATAATTTATAAACATATATATAACAATAACTAATATATCCACATTCTAAAGTATATTGTGTGTTGAAGTTAACTAAATTTAAATTATTATTTGTTTAACAATATTGTACCAAATCTAAGAAGTCATTGTATATGATTTAATATGAAGAATAAACCCTTATTTGACTAGCATCACATTCCATGGTTATGATTGAACACCATGAATTCATGAGAATCTTACAGATCCTTGATCATCTTCATTTGCTCCAATTCATACAAGTTATATTGGATGTGTGTGATTCCTATCATAAGATTCAAGCTTAAGGTTGTGAATGATTATATAAGAAGTGACTTTTATAGGATTATGTGAAGTGTTTTTTTTTTTATAAATATTTGCTTGAGATATCAACATTGACAATGAGGATAATTAGATACTACACACCTGAGCCATTTTATCACTTGAATTTGGGTCGTTCATGATATTGTCAATGCCTTAGAATTTTCTTCCTGGTGGTTATTTATCGATTGTTTGCTAGGAGCTTATGGGTTTACTTATCATGATTAATTTCTGAATACCCCTATTGCTTTTTTTTTATATGGTGTTAAAATGCTATTTTCCATAATCTTATGGTGGATTAATATCAAGTGTTTTAATGAGCTGTTGCAATTATCCTTCTAATTTATTTTCTATGAATTACTCTTTAAAGTGTTGAACTATATTGCAATTATTGCTTTGTCAATTTTACGCTTTATATGGTATTCGAAGCCTTATTTTTATTCCTCTCTATTTTGTCTACATTTGAATATCATTTTCTTATGATATGGTGATGTTGATGGTATTAATCAAGTTGGTTATGCCTTTTTGATTAATGATACTTCCTTGTTAATCATAATTCCAGATATATGTTGACCTCATTTTTGTATGAGGTCACTGGGACATTCTTGACTCTAAACCATCAACCAACTCTAGGATCCTCCTAAATCTAACCTTAGGATCTATCCAGATCTTAGAAATCCAAACCAAAATTCAAGGATAAAAGGCCAAGTCCAAAAGCCTTTTCAACAAATTTTAAACACTTAAAAAACCAATCAAATGACTCTGATTAGAGTTTATCAGTTGCATACTGATTGGACATGTCTCTGGAGTCAACCCTCCAAATTTAGCCCATTCTAAGGTCTCTAACCTCAAAAACTAAATCAAAATCCAAAGGCTATAAAACCTTCAAATATTGACAGTCTATGCCACTGGACCTGTCACATGAAAATTTCTGACCATAGAGCCTTCACCAAAGCCTTAGCCACTTCTAGACCATTAATCTCGATATGTGATCAATAAAACTGCATTTTCTGGACTCATCTCAGCCCCTAGTCAGTCTTGAGCCCAAAATAACCAAAATACCCCTATGGGTGCTAATAGAGATTTCAAACCAATGAACCCAAATTGAGTGCAACCACCTCCAGCAACTTTCAAATATCAAATCAAACATATTGGACCCATTTCCAGGCCTTGGTCAACCTGGTTGACCAAGTCAAAATAGTTGACCCAAATCCCTTAAGGATCCAAATAAGTTTTGACCCAAATGACCTCTCGCAGCCATGGAACCACTTTCATTAGTCTTAAAATGTCATTTGAAAACCTGTGAACCCATTCCAGACCCTGAACCCACCTGGTTTGACTCAGTCAATTAATTTTGGCTTAAGGGCCCATTAAGGCCCAATAAACATTTGACCCAAATGACCACATTTAACCCTTGGAATCACTTCTACCAGATTCTAAATATTGTATCAAACCTACCTGGACAAAAAACCACACCTTGGGTCAACCTGGTTGACTCAGTCAACCTAGTTTGACCAACCAACCAAGCCCTCCACTTTGAATTAAATTTCAAATCAACCCAAGTCTTTGTGAAACCCTCTCCATGCTCTTAATCATCCCCTAAATCACTTTGCTGCCACCTCACCTTGGTCGACCAGTTGACTGGTCAACATGTGTAACAAGGCTCTTTAAGGGGCTTAAATCCCCATTTGTCTTGGCCCAAGCTAACCCATCCCTCCTCAATCCATTCCAGCATTTCTTTTAATTCCTAAGCCTCCTCCCATGCCACCTCAACTCCATGTGGATTGCTGACTGGGGTTAAGTAATGCCGCGTGGACCCCTTGCATTAAATGCCTATGATTGCTCGGCGCAATCATGAAAATCAATGCCGCCGCCGGGTTTGGTCTGCCCAATCCTGCTGCGCCACGTGGCAAAACCGACAGACCCATTTTAATTAGAATTTATTTAAATTCAGTTTAAAATACAAAAAATTCAAAAAGTTAATTTAAGATTAAAATAAAATAAAATAAAATGAAACTTTATATTAAAATATTCAAGAATTTATTCCTTTATTTAAACTTATAATCACTTCAAAATATTTAATATATTTTTGGTAATATAAAACATTTCTTTTCAAATATTTAATTATTATTAATTAATATTTAATTAAATATTAAGTTAAATATTTTTTTTCAAATTTAAAATTTTTATATATTAATATATGATTAAATAATTATATATTACTTAGAGTATTTTAGTATTGAAATTTAATCAATTTAAGGTATATTTTAGATTAGTATTATTTTTCTTACTAATCAAGTATATAAATGAATAACTAATATTTAATTGGTATAAATTCAAATAAAAATTTAAAATTCAAACAAGATTACAAATTTGAAAAACAATTAAGTTTAATTAAATAATTTTATTATTATTAATGAATTTTAATTATTTTAAATTCATTATATTATTTTAAACTTCAAAAAATTATTAAAAATCAATTTAATTCATAAAATACAAGTAATATATCAAAATTTCGGAAAAATTAAGAATTTTAATTTAAAGATATTTTTAAAATTAAAACTCAATTTATTTTAATTATTTCAATAATTGGATGTCCTTAATATTTAATTAGTATTTAATTAAATAATATATTAAATATTTTGAAAATTAAAAATTATTTTTTCAAATAACAATCTAAATCAGTGGATCTCCATGCCTCTCAAATTTATCTAAATGATATTTTCAATTATTTATTTTAAAAGTTATATACATATATAGGATTAAATATTCATTAATTTTCAAATATATTTAAAACATATATATAACTTAAATCATTAAGCTTGAGATAATCCCTTGGGATTTTAAACCTAGACTAACATGTTGAATAGAATTAATGGGATCTTAGTGAATAATTATTATATTATTCACTAAATCTTATCTTTAGTTATACATTTGATGTTAATCTTTGCATGCTTAGGATTGTGCACCCACCAGTTAGATTTAGGTTCTCCTAGATCTAGGGTTTGTTTGGTGTGATTATATGCCATGTATGTTAGTTCAAAGGGTTTAGCAAAACTTTGATTCAAACCTATTAAACCTAGTGACACAATTAAGGACAAAAATTAAGGCTTGTATAGAGATTTTAAAAAATTTTAAT
>NW_021318927.1:109595-111784 GCF_001605985.2 Dendrobium catenatum
TTTTCAATAATTAGGATCCACACCCTTTTGACTCAAAACTTTGGACATTCAAACTTAGTGACACTCGCAGCCCATAGAAAAATTTTCACTGGTTTTAGAATTCATTAAGCCCCTTAATTAGCCTAATTGAGTTTAAACCCTTAATTAAGCCTTCAAAATTCCAGAAATTTTAATAAATCCAATTTAAATTCAAAAATTATGTATAAGCCCTCTAACTGACCAAACTTCAGTCCTTAACCCAAGAAAATTGAAACCAACCTGATTTGACAGCAATTCTGTATTAATTTAAGTTTAAGTAAAAACCAATATTTAATTCATTTAATTAATTAATAATTATTTAAAATTCCAAGAATTTCCCAAACACTTGGGAATCTCTTATTAGGTTATTATTGACCTTTGGAGTTGATTTCAAGGAGTTTGGGATTCATTTGGAGAAAAATCACAAAATGGCTCTCTAATTAAACTTTTTAAAATTCATTAAATAGTCAAAAATTCAAAACTTCATAACTAATTCAGGAAAAATCCAAATCACCCAAACTCACTTGCATTCAACTCATAAAAATGCCTAATATTTATTAAAAATGTTAAAACTCCAGAAAAACATCAAATTCAAAAAGTCAACAAACCGGTCAACTCTAAGTCAAAGTGAGTTCTAAACTTCAAACATTCGTATTAAAATATAGAAAAATCCGATTTCAACGTACTTACTGTCTAACAGATCGTAGTAAGATCTAGTATTTTAATAAAATACAAAAATTCCAGAATTTAAGCTTAATTTAAAAGTCAATTTCTAGCCCCTTGATTAAATGATTAAAATAATCAAAAAAATTCCATAATTTGGTTTTTTATTCTAAACTCCAGAAAATATTAGTTTAATATTTGAAACGCTCAACAAACCTTTTAAAACACAACAACCATCCTAAAGATGAAGTTTATTGGCTGGACTACTCCGAGCTGCGGGGCTAAGTGTCCTAAGGAGGCTGGTTCCTCGAGTCTGGTGGCACAACACCATGAATGGATTCTAAGGGATGTTAAACCTAAATAGATTAATCTTTAATTATTTAACCTTTTAAAATCACTAATTCAATTATATTAATTTAGTTTATTGGCTGGACTACTTCGGGCTGCGGGGCTAAGTGTCCTAAGAAGGCTGGTTCCTCGAGCCTGGTGGCACAACGCCACGAATCAATTAATGGAAAACTTAAATTAATCAACTTTAAAAATCAGCAACCAAACACTTTTAATTAAAATTCATTAAATTTTCAAACCTTAATCAAATCAAATCACTTTATTATATCGGGTACCACTAGGTAACCCAGGCCTACGAGGCTATTTACTTAGCCCCAAGAAAGGTGAAATAAACTGCACGGCCTCGGTATGAAATAAAGGTGGTTTCCAACAAATAATTAATAATTAATTTTAAAAGATTCAAAATATTAATATTTATACTCTAATTAAATTCCCTTAAACCTTTCAACCAATCGAACCTTAAATAACTTTAACTAATGATCCTATTTATGACATATCAAAACCACATGACCTATCTCACACACTTTAGATGGTTTGCTAGGATCACCGACTCTAGTTTTAGGATAGGCCGATGTTTTACTTTTTGCAGTTGTGTGCCGAGTTTTCAAGCTTTTACTGCATGCTATTTGCTAGTATAGAATTGATGTGTTTATTTACTTATTTCCTGCACTCTGTGATTGATTGTGTGTTAGATTTACCCCTAGGATAGGAACGAATTATACTTGTGCAATATTATGCAGGTGGCCATGCTCATATAAGGAGCCAAAATTAAAGGGGACAATCAATAAAAATAAAAATAAATACACTTTGCACAGGTACCTGCCGCACTTAAGACCCCCTTTAAATAAAAGAGCATGGCCAAGTGTGGCTAAAAAAAATGCATTTCAATTTTTTATATTATAACTGCTTGGGATTGAATATATAACTGCTGATTATTAGGATAACCTTGCAGGATCGAGTCTAGATTTTCTTTTCAAATTAATGTAATTTGATTGTATAAAGGTTGTAAAAACTTAAAATGATTTGAATTTGGGATATTTGATCCAAATTAAATTCCATAGTGGTGAAGACATCCCTAAAAGGGAGAGTCTTCTTCCATTTGGAAGTCAAATTAGGATCCCTTTCAAATATCTAAAGAGGAAAGATAACACCCCGTTCAA
>NW_021318927.1:118565-163801 GCF_001605985.2 Dendrobium catenatum
GGGGGAGTTTCTTTCCATTTGGTAATTCCTAACGACGAATCAAGATGTCGTGAGAAGACGAAGAAAATGGACAACGAGAAGAATCCCAAATCTCAAAATCATTTGAATTAGGATTAGAAAATCCGGTTGTAGTCAGTGCTGCCCGGCCACTTTAATTTCTTGCAATTTAAGAATTAAAATAAGTCACTTACCATATGACATTCAATTTTATATTTAATTTAATTATTTATTAATTGATTTCTCGATTAAAACTCCTGCTTTTCTAGTCTTTACTATGCATGCTGCATTTGATTTGACATGGAATTCGATTTAGCCTTAGGGGTTTGTCAAAAAAATTCTTCTACTTTAATTAAATAAAATTTTAAGATAAGATAGAAACTCTAAACGGTCCTAAGAAGTAAGCTCGACTCCCTGGGGTTTTTCATGCACCATATTATACTTTCTCAACTTTGTTAGCATCTCCCCGCCTGCGGTTCTGGCAACCACCTGCCCTATTTGAGGGTGCTGATCTTCAAGGGTGTTATGCAATCTCTAAGGAAAAAACCTATTTTCAAAGCCCAAAAAGTATTTTTAAACTACACATACAAATTTGCATCTCAATCGAGTCAATTAGCATGATCACATTAGTAACAAAAATTTAAAAAGAGTCTAATATTAATTGCATCTATATTAGACATTCAAAATTACCCGGACATAAGTTAAAGGGTCAATAAGGATCTGCTCTAGATTAGACCGCATTCTCTAAAATTTCTAATTAATGTCCTTACCACTCTACAAAAAGACCGACTCATATTTTAAAATCGTTTTAGGTGGTTTAGTGCTCCCAATCCAGCCGATAAACCAACTTGCACTGCATAGTTATAGTTCGATGTACTTAATTTGAGGCCCAATTTAGACTTAGTTATAGGGGGCTGGTCATAAGACCTCAACTTTGAATTAATCCCAATTTTCTAATAAAATACAACTCAAACTAAAAATTTCTTTCAATCAAATACAAGTCCTAACACTTAGGATAAATTGAGGTTCTGAAGTAATCAGAATCACAAAACACCTCACTACTTCTCCTCGGACTCCAAAAAATAAGTCTCAATTTTTATCCAATCCCACTTGAAATCCTACCATTTCTCGTCCTTTGATATCAAACTTCAAAAAATCTTAAAAATAAAATTACTCCCTCTATTAATCGAGAGTTTTCATAGGAAATGTCTATTCTACGATGTAATTAATACGAGGCTTGCGCTCGTAGGAGATTATAAAACCCCAAACTTATTCAGAACCAATAATTTTCCAAAACCTCTAATAATTTTCTTGAAAAAATCAAACTACTATTCACATAATTATCATTTTCAAACATCTATAATAATTATTCTTCTTCTGGAGAGATATATCAATATTATCGAGTTTCAATTATGAAAATAACATCTTTTATCCGAATTATAATAATCAAACAATTTGTTAAATTCCATTTATCCTTCGGATCGAATTAATTTTCCTTTGAGTTTGACTACGATAATTTCGATAAGATTACAATTCTGAAATTTGAACCCATTATGGAACAAACGATCATGTTTTGAGCGATTGATCTTCCTATAATGATGTGTTAAATTTCAAATTTTAAAATTTAAATATTCCCAAAGAAAATAATTCTTTTCAAAACATATATATAATATATATATATATACTATATATAATATAGTAATATATATATATATAATAATATAATATTATATATATATTTCAAATCAAAACAATTGGCGACTCTGCTGGGATAAATCTCACTCTCCATCTTTAATAGTGATTTAAATTTATTGAATCGTATCTTAACTACCTTTCCCTCTGTTGGTCCGTCTTTCACTCTCTCCCTGAGAAGCGTGGCCAACTCAATTAAGATTGTCAAACGAGAGGTGAGTGTATAAATCTCCCCTAGATTATGCCTTGACATTTCTGCTCCAACTTGGTTGTAGAGTGAAAGAGTGAGGCCTATCCCTTTGTAAACTTTCTTATAAATGTAGAAACTAGTTGCTCAAATTACAAGTGGCATGCTAAGTATATAACTCATAGAAAATTCTCCAATTTTCAAAATCTAAATCTCAATCTTAGTAGAGTTTTAATCCTTCCACACTTCTAGATAACGTTACGTTGTATCATTAATATGACTGTAAACCAATTCATCCGATATATACGATCTAAGCGTAGTCATTCAACTTTTAAGTTCGTCTTAAAAATTCAAATTATTACAGTAGAATTTAAGCATACGACATTTCATTTTTAGCCCACTGACTAGAATGAAAGAGTCAGAAACCAAAAAAATCTCCCTAATTAATTGACCTTTTTGTGAATGAAAATTCAACACCTCCAGTCCAAAATAAGGGAGATCTCCAAAATTTCTTAATTTTTAACATCTCTTTTGAAAATCAATACGAAATCGATCTTTTATTATGTCTTCTACGAAGATCATCGAGTTAACATAACAAACACACTTTAACCCCATGCAAGAGTGCTTTCGACCAAATTTCACCTTTAATCACATTTGAAAATCTTTTAGGTATATTTTTCGCCTAAATAATTGTAGAACCTTTTTGTGAATGAAAATTCAAAACAACATGAGTCTCAAAAAATAAGGGGAATGTGCCGATTCAAAAATTTCCAAATATCTTTTTTTTAAATTTTTTTTTCCATTTTTTCATGCTAGATGTTCCTACGACATCATCGTACTGCATAATACAATGAACCTTTAAACTCATACCGGTAAAAGTTTGCCTTTAACATTCACCCTTTATGTTCTGAAGTGAAAAGAGTTAAGTTTTCTCTTTAGTAATTTCCTATATTGCTTTAGACCTTTTGTGAATGAAAATCAAACACATTGAGTCTCAAAGAAAAGGGAAGTGCTACGGATTTTTGATTTTTCAAAGTCTCCATCCTTCAAACTCCAAATTCAATTCTCATTGTTACATGTAGCACCAAAATATTTCTAAGGTAAAACATGTCAATGTAAACTCAATCATTTTCAAATTCAAAACATATTTCCCAAATTCATTTAAATCCAAACTCAAACTCATTATGTTAGTATGTTTTCTACAAACATTCGTTTATATATATACAATATACAATAAAAATTCAACATTTCTTTTAAAAAAAAGTTAACCTGTCTACATCTTATTATTGTATACCGATTATTAGTTCTTAGTTATTGATATACTAATAGATATAGACTCTTTTCCAAAATCAAAATTCAAAAAAGTTTCAATTCAAATCTTCTCCTTTCAAAATCCCAATAATTCAAATCATTCTTGCAATGGCTGGCAAACTGCCTATTTCAATGGACTCGTGACTGTATCTGCGTGAAAATTTTTATGAGATCAATTTCAGTTTGGAATAGGTTAATTCCTAGAATGTATAATGAAACACTTTGGTACCTTATATTGAGGCGAGAAAATTGCCCCTCTAGTTTCAATTAGCCATAAAGGAAGCTGAAGATGATGCTCTTCCTAGTTTCTGTCTCATCTAACATTGCAATAACGCACGCAAGAATTTCTCGAAGGATGCAAAAAAAACTGAAGCACCGCTCTAGGAAGATTAAGTGTTTGAGAAAAGCGTCTTCTAGTCTGAAACTCTATGCATAAGAATTCCAAGAAGAACTTATCTCAGAAGATTAAGAAAGAAAATCACCAAGACCAAGAAGTTGGCAGACTGAAGGCCTTGAAGCGATTTGAGGCTGCTAAGGACTGCCAATCCATGCCTCTTCTCACCATTAAAGGGAGTCATTTCCACCCCATCGCATCTGCTGCAGGGGAGAGAGAGTTACTCGGATAGCTAACACTCCGCCTACCCAATGACTATTCTTTAAGAGAACTCGAAGAAAGGCAAGTATCTGAAAAGCATAGGATGCTTAAAATATCATCCCATACTGTGCGCTCAATAGGCAGACTAAGAAACAGTATGTGAAACCTGAAGGAGTATTTCCACAAACTGAGAAAAAGTTCGGAAAGAAGAAAATTCTTGAACTAAGAAACCTGAATCCTCACCAGTGAGGAAGAACAAGAAGTTCGTTAACACCTGTACCTTCAGTCCTATAGTAGATGATACCATTGGGTGCCTGAAGTACTGAACCCGACAAGAAGGGGGAATTGTAAAAAGTCTTTCTTAATAAAATTTAACCGCTAAACAAGATTCTAATTTTTTTTATTTTGAAAATTTAGAACAAAAATTTACGCAATTTTTACTTTCACCAAAATTCACATGCAATAGAAATATGCAAATTTTAAAACCAACAAATTTAAACAATGATAAGGAAAGAACACACCAAAGAATTTTATATGATCCGTCAAAATATGGAACTACATCCCACTCCCCGGATCCTCCCACTCCCCGGAGTCCTCCACTCCGAGAGTTTCACTATCAAAATATTCTCCTTTTGCCCCCCTCGCAAGCGGAGAAAGAAGCCTGTAACGAAACCTCCCTTTCACCAACCCCGCGTGCGAATACAAACTCTATTTCGTCCCTCCTGGACGCAGAAACCTTCTTCGTTTCTCCCTCCTGGAAGAAGGCAGAGAACCCGAAGTAACGATTAGATAGCCTTTCCCCTTGAACCTCCCTCAAAATCCTTCTAGGCCACAGTAGAGCAAGATGCAGCAACTCTGACCAACCGTGTATCCTCCCTGACACCTCTCTTCCCACAAACCCTCACCCTCCCCTTCCTCTCTCAACCCTCAAGAATTCTCTAACAGCCCTCCCTTGGAAATCCCTCTCCAACCCACGTTCACCCCCTCTTAAAACTCTCCCAAAAAAGAACTTGATTGAATCTAAAACAAAGCTCCAAAAACCTCTGAATTCAAAATAGCCGTTACTGTTCGTACATACGATTCCACATCGTACATATGATCTTCATAAAAACAGACGTCGTCCATTGTACGAAGACTGTACAACAGTTCAAAAACAATTAGTTACGGTACATATAATATCTACGTACGATCCAACAAATACTATTCGTACAGAACGATGGTCTGACGATCGGATGTCGTCTCTGTTCATTGTATGTACCATTACTATCGTTACAGTACGATGCCGACCAAAAAACCAAAGAGATCACCGGATGATATCCGGTTTAAGCATACTTGTCTCTGTCATCTTATGGACATCGCTTCACATACCGATGTTCAAAATTTTAATTAGCCTGATTACATGCACTAATCACATTAATTAAGTTAAGTATAAAAATTGTCCTACAGATTTACATAACATTTCATACATACGAGCGGCGCAAAATCACTTACTTAAATTAATAATTCACGGCTTAGGGTTTGATTGAACATATCGGTACATAACAAAGATAATTCGTACAGTACATCTTATTCACAGAAATCCACAGACTGGATCTGTTACCGGTGGATGAAAAAAATCTTACAGTACGAGCTTCCAGAGAATAATTTTAATTATACAGGTATGCAGTTAAAAAAAAAGTCGCCCCAGTGTGTTGCATGTGCGTGCTCACTCTACGCAGGGTGCCAGACTCAAAAAGAAAATATGTAATAAGAAAATACAATGTTGACTCATACCTCCAAATCACCCGGGCTGAGTTCGCCTGGCTCCAGTTCACTTGATCTGCCTGAAAGGTGTATGCGTGTAAGGAAAATAACAAATTAAAATAATACAAGGAAAAGCGGTGCCAAAACCAACTCAGTAGGCAGTCATCAAAATGCGCAAGACGCGTGGTCATGGGGTCATGCAAACAGCCTCGCCGCCCGTCTACAAAGACGGAGGAGATAAGGAACGGTGCTGGCCCAGAGTCGCCCGTGAGGGGAGCACCACCGAGCCCAACCTTGTGTGCAAAACTGCCAAAGCGTGACCCCAGAGCAAAGTCTAAAGAAAGCTGGAAAAGGTACAAAAACCAGGATATTAAGGCAAGAGTTCCAGTGGCCCAGAAGGAAGCATTGGGCAGGAAGAAAGTGAGTGAAATGTAGTGTGGAATGACAATTCATGAAACCTTAAAATGCAGATACCAGTAACGCCCTCGACTCCAGTGCGAGGAACTCGATGCATGGTGTAGTGGAAGCCCCCGGGCAAGCCCCTCCAGCCACCCAAGTTAAATGAGGATGGCCCTCACCCGACTGAGAGGCACCCGGGATGTACCACCCCAGGACAGCAGGGAGGAGACAACCCAAGATCCTGAGCAAGGAAATGGGAGATTCAAGGAGAAGAAATCACGAAGAAGATGTGAAGATAGAAAAAGCGGGAAAGTGATAAAGAGGATATCAAGGATGTAAGTATTACGTACGTACCAATTGGAGCGAAGCAAGAGATGATGCCAGTCAGAAGGGTACAAATGCAAAGTCAGAGAGACCTGAAAGGAAGAAGCGAGAAAGGAAGCAATCCGAGAAATGACGTGGTGGAGAAGACAGGCGGAGCAGTACACAGTGGGAAACGTCGCACAGCTAAAAGGGCTCAAGCACCGCCTCGTAAAAGGAAAGAGAGCAGCCAGCAGTCACTAAGAGGCAGGACATGCGCATAGGTGAAAAGAAAGATGATATAGGAAAAAATCGGAGAGAAAAGTGAGGAGAAGGTGTGGAATAGGTGCATGAATTGAGAGAAGTGTGGGCCAAACGTTTAAGGAGGGATGGATCCAAACAGAGTGGCAAAGTAGAGTTAGCGTCCTAGCAAATGCAGAGGATGGCACTGCGCTGGGTGTACGAACCAGCAGAAAAGCAGGACTCCAAGACTACGAAAACGTTCAAAAGCAAAGGCAACCAGTGAGACCCGAATGAGGGTGGAAAAGGAGTGAAGGGGAAGTGGAGCAATGAAAAAAGCGTCACACCACACAAAAAGAAGAATGGAAAGGTACGAGACGTAGTCGTGACAAGGACGAGAGTAGTCGTAACGGGACGAATCGGGCGAGGGAGCTCCGATAGCAGCACGAAACGAAGAGGCAACTGCTGTGAAAAAAGGGGTCTCGTAAGGGCCGAGTCGGCCAGACGAATCGTAATATCGGCCCGACGATGGGTCGCGGAAAATCGTCTCAACGATGTTGACCAGCGTACGAGCGACCAGGTCCGCGGGAAAAAGGCGTCCAGAACAAAATATAAAATAGTCTACCGACGAACAAGCTTCGTCTGGGAAAAGGGCCAACGAAACCAAAACGTGCCCGGCGATCCCGAAAATGTGCGGCCAGACGAATTAAAGTCGGCCAAACAAAACCGAACGAAAACAGTCAGCAGTTGCTAGAAACCGACCGTGGTGAATAACCGTGCCGACAGACGAACCGAGCGTACAGACGATTGCAGCTGACGAAGGTCAGTCCGTACACAGGACAAATGGGCGTGCAGACGGAAGTAAAATCGTCCAGGACGAGCCGAGGAGCGAACGGACGATTCCAGCTGTACAGAGGTTGGAAAAGGCAGGTGCGTGGTGGTAGAAAGTAGCCAAAGGAGACTGCCACCCCAAGTGCTGGGTCATGAGCGCGTGCCTGAAGAATAGCCAAGGGAGAATGAAAGACATCAAAGGAGGATTCCTACCAGTGAGCAAGAAGGCACGGAGGCAATAAGAAATGCGCTACTTGGAAAGTGATCCTCACTCGTTGCTGTCGTCCGGCGAAGCGTGGGAGAAGAGCATCAAGGAACGTCCGGTGCGCTGCCACACGGGAGAGGGGACAAACGGTGACTCCTGCCGACACGAGGAGGAGTGTGAAAAGGAAGAAGGTCGCGCCTACACTAGAGGGGAAACAGCCGGAGTGCGCGTGCCCACACTGAGGAGAGGAAAGGACGACAGGCGTCGCCCACACTAGAGAGGAAAGACAACGGGCGCTACCAAGGACTGGGGATGTAAAAAAAGGGACGACGTGCTCGCCGCAACCCAAGACAACAAAAAAAAAAAAGAAACCAAAAAAACGGGGAGGGAAAAAGGGGACAGGCGGTCTCCGCCGGCGTTGGTGCTAAAGGAGAGGCACTTGGAGGAGGCAAGACGCAGAGGGTGGCCTCGAAGTGGAGTGTAGGCGGTAAACAACCACTAAAAAATCGGGTCAGTACTGATTGCGTGTACGGGTGTCCGCATGGGAAATGTGGCAGGGAACCATCGCTGTGGGGTGAAAAACATGTCGGCGACAAACGGGAAAAAAAATGGGAGCGGTCAACGAGAGGAAAGGGTGTTAAAAGTGGGGAAAAACGACCAATCACCCCCCTGCGGGAGCCGTGACATGGAACGAGCGAACAAAACCGAAGACGAGATCCTCAACAAGTGGGAGCAGAAGCATAGTGGGCAAAAGTCAAAGGAACGACTGTGGATGTTAACGGAGATGGCGAACAGGGGGAAACCAAAACACCACCTGAGGGGACGCTCACCAACCTCCAGACAATATGGTCCGGTAATGTGGAAAACACGCAGGCTACGCACAGCACGTGAGATCGCAGGGGATGCTAGCCAGAAGGGACACAAAACCAACTGAAGTATGGAGGGAAGAAGGGAGATGACAACCCATACATGAGTGGGACGATAGAAGAACTGGGACGTAGCACAAGTAAAGGCGATGGGTAATAGTGCTGTGGTGTCGTAAAAGCTGAAGACGACAGGGCGAGGTCCACGTGTAAAGCGGAAAAAACAGTAGTGGGGATTAGGACGGGTATACAGGAAGGACAACTGAGAAAGGCAATTCAAGGACTCAATAGCTGAGTAAGGACTGTACGAAAGCAGGGAAAATCAGAATCAATCTGACATGACACAAGATCACTCAAAGCACCTCTGCAGCACTGAAATAACTAGCGGAAGTGTTAATAAATGGCTACCTGACCATTACATGGCAAAGACGCAAGGACGAGGGACAAAAACTAACATACAACAACCTGCACTCAGCGACGAGCAAGGAAAGCAAAGAAGAAAATGGATGGCAGGAGAACCAAGGAAAGGAACAAGAAAGCACTGAAATGAAAGAGCGAGAAAATAAACACTCACAACCGAGAAATAAAAAAAAAACAATAAATTCATAGAATAATAAAAACTATGGATAGAAAAGCGATTATTGCAGCACCGACTCATTAAAACACTTTGAATATTAAACATACCATCCCATAAAGATTATGGAAATAAAAAGTAGCATTTTAAAACACATTAACAGACACAACTAATAAAAATAAAAAGATGCAACAAATAATGAAGGAGTATAAACAGGAAACCATCAAGAAAGGACAGGCAAACGCAAACCACTGCAATATACGACAGAGAAAATTATGTATAGAATAAAGATCCAAATACCATAAAAGGACTGCCACAGGCAAGCAAAACGACAACAAGCTTGCAATAACACATACATAACCAGACCAGCGAGCAGAGAATGATCAAGAAAAAGATGAAGAAGGCACTTGACCAACCAAATCCAACGAGAAATGGCGAAACACAGACCACAAAATTCTCAAAAGTGAAATAAAATGGCTACATGAGTGTAACTGTAGTATCTAAATTATCCTCATTGTCAATGTGATATCTCAAGCAAATATTTAAAAAAAAAAAACGACACTACATAATCTAATAAAAAGTCACTTCTTAATATAATCATTCACAACCTTAAGCTTGAATCTTATGATGGAAATCACACACATCCCAATAAACCTTGTATGACATTGGAGCAAATGAAAGATGATCAAAGGATCTGTAAGAAATCTCAAACTGAATAAATACATAAGATAGTTATTATACATGTACACTTATAAAATTATATAGAAGAAATTAGCAAAATTCATTATTATATTAAATATTAAAATAAAAAAACTTATAGAATTGTTTGAACATTTTGTACTGTCTAATAACATAAATAAAATATTTTGAATCAAATGTTAAATTGTTTATCTGAAGTTTCAAAAAAATGCACACAAGCAACTAGAAGTGGATTGAAATGTGATCATATTCATTCAAAAAATATCAGGTTTAAGGCATTGATCAAATCAAAAGCGTCACAAAATACTTAAGATTTGCGAGGGAGGGAAATAACATTAAACTAAGGCAATAGCTTGCATTTATGAAACAAGGAAAGCATGCATGTCAAATATCCAAAAAAAATAATGAGTTGTAGGTTTCACTCAACAAAATTGCACATTATAAACTCCTTGATAAATCATGGAATTTATTGAATGATCAAAGAAAGTTTCAAGACAAAAATCTTTGATGCACTTCACCTTTGAAATATAAATATAACTTTCTTTGTAAAATGATCATAGTACATTAATTAAACAAAACTCATTATTAAATATAAATAGTTCAAACTTTGGACATCAATATAAATTTTACTCTAAAACACATAACTCATTATTAAATAAAAAACTTGACAACACACTGAATAGTGAAGAAAGTTAATTTATCAGAATAAATCTGAATTACATACAGACTGACTTGCTTTTTTTGAGAAAATGCATATAGCATTAAAAACAAAAAATAAACTATTACAAATTAGAATAGAAAACTACTAGGCAACCCCTTCAAAACAAAAGCTAGCCTTATTAAAAAAAGAAAAAACAAGCATAATGAAAATATTCAAAAAATAGGAAATACAATAATAAAAATAAGATCCTCTACTTCTCATTTTAAATCAATTGGGGTGGAGGGGATACCAAAGATTAAACAACCAAAATGGTTGATTAGTATCTCAGATTTCCCAATTAAGTAAAAAATAAGAGATAGAAATATTCTTAATACCCATTACTAAATTTCCATTTTTCAAATACCAAATTATGCTTAAAAAAAAAAACTAGAACATCAATATATACTAAACAAAGATAAATAAATAATACAAAAATAAAACTCTACAGCCAAGCAATAAACTCAGATCTGCACAGCTCCACAAATTCTATTTTTCACAAGCTCCACCATCTTCACACAAACTGCAAACCACTCTTTCAAATCCTCTTCAATAACCAAAAGTTATCATGGGATAAATGGTGAAGAGACGCCAACCCTTTCACCAAGAATACCAAACTTTCTTCCTCTAAGACTGGCTTTAATAAGACCAAACAAGTTCAAGTCTTTATTCAACTTCTTCTTATGAAGCACCAATTTAGATGGCAAAAGGAACTTTCCATCTTCAATCGAGTCTTTTCCACTACTTTCCTTATCATTCTTGGACAAAGGAGTATCCTCAACATACTTTGACCTTCCAGGATCTTAACCGCTTGTAGCATAAATCCCAACATCACCATCAGGATTTATCATATCAGAATCTTCTTGACTTGTCAGTTTGAAATTGAACTTAGCCTCTTTAGCACATGTGGAGTCACTTGGAATTATAACTGGAATCTCATCAACAACTAGAATTCTGAAACTATTACAGTCATTAGCTGCAAACATTTACGTTATCTTCATTCTAGTTTCTTTAACATATTTATTTTTCTTTTCTTCAATGTTAGGAAGAGACACTTCTAGCATACAAAATCTATAATCTGATTTGGCTCTCACTGCATTCCTTGTTCCCATCTATCTTATATTAATTCTGTTGTAGTTATCCAACATCCAAGGCCCATCAGAAGCCTTAATAAGACTAAAATTTGGCTGTTTTTAAACAAGGACCTCCTCAGATATAATTTCATACCCTTATCCTTATTCTCTCCAACCACGCCAACACCCCCCCCCCCCCCCTTCAAGCTATTAATAATTACATAATGACCAACTTTACACAATTAAAACAAAAAAGAGATCTTCTCATACTCAACTTTTTGAAAGAAATGCCCATTTATCCCTTCCACCCAAACACCCAATGGTAGAGGTTTATCAAGCTCGCTCTACCCGAACACATACTCTTGCAAATTCCCTTCTCCCCCATTGAAACATATTACCATCTATAAGGATAGGGCTTCCTATCAAAGAAGCTATTCTTGAAACATTGATTTCATCCCAATAATAGAGAGGAAGGTTGGGCATTCTTACCCAAATAGGAGATGTGAAACCTTTCAATGAAACCTGAGAGAAGTTTGAACTTCTTTTGTCAAGCCCTACAATATGACCATTGATGAACCAGGGGCCACTAGATAAAACATTTTCCATAGCTTCTCGTAAAAAGAATTAACAAATCACCCATCTAGAACCAAGCAAAGTCAAATGAAACTTGACAAACTTCATCCATTGACATCGCAATTCATTTGCTACCATATGAATTGGAAGAGGTTTACCAATCACCTTCACCACCACCGAACATTGAAGTTTATTTATGTTGACATTCATGTTCCGTTCATGAAATTTAACAGCAAACCCTTCCTCAAATAAAATTTTTCCTTCCTTAGACATATACACTTTAATGTAAGGATGTTTCTCCCTTTGGTTTATCGAATTTGTGCTGATTTTCCCAGGAATTTCAGCAACATTACTTATTGCTGGAACATTTTCACATGAAGTAGAAGGATTAAGATCCTTATATTAGATTGAAGGAAGCTCCTCCAAATTGGAATCAGATTTGTTAATATTACCAAACCTATTAACAAAGATTTTCAAATTTTAAGAAGAACCAACAACTCTTGATTTAGAAATTCCACTTTTACATGGAGTGGAAATTTGTCTTCAACCACCTATTTTCCTTCCCCTTACCAGACACCGGTGGTGGTGAAATAATATTGACTCCCTTCGGATCTCTAAAAACCAGTGGAGCATTGAATCGACCATATCTAAGTGATTCAATGTGTAATGACGAAACAGCTGGTATAGCATTGATGCTAGAGTTAGAAGAAGGGAATACCTTTAAAGTCCGGCCATCAATGTTATCCAGTAGGCGGTCCTCTGTCCCGTGGTAAATCTGCCAAAAGCCTAGCGAAGGGAATTTTGAAAAAGCAAATTCAAAATCCTAGAGTCTCTCTCTACCTTTCTCTCTCTAAGTAATAATTATCCATATACTTACTTGCTAGATATTTTTAGTTCCATATGAAATAACATAAAACACTTAATTTGAACCAAGATAATTTACGAAAAAAATAAATAGTTTTTTTTTTTGTTGTCGTGAGAGCTTATTCGTGCATGAGAAGCTTAGCAGTAGGCTGACTAACATCTAGCAATAACAAAAAACTAAATTTACTAAAAATTTATGGTTTTGCCAATAATTATATCCCATGGTCAATAAACAAGAAAAGAAGTGAGAGAGATGAAGGAGAGACTCTGTTGGGTGTTAAGAAGTTGAGTTCATCGAATTTCCCAATCACAAATCAAAAAGCTTGACTAAGAGGCGGAGACAAATGGGATGGGGATGCGCACAAACAAAATGATATGGAAGGAAAATTAGAATTTTATTTTATTATTTTCCTAATTTTACATATGGGCTATTAGATCTAAAATAGATGGCTCATATTACATTTTGTTTTAATCGCATGGTTCTTAAGAATAGGTGCTCATTTTTGGTTCAGTGGTCCACAATCCAGGTGAGCAATTTTTTCCTATTTTATTTCAAAATTAGTTATGAAAAGGAACATAATTAGATGGTCGACCAGTTCATGATTCAATCAATTGATTCGATTGATTTGATATAGTTTTATTAATCATGAAATTAATCAAACTTAAATAAATTAAAGGCTAGATTCACTTGGTTATAACTCTTTGGGGGAAATGTTTGCACTAATTAGTAAGCCTAGGGCTTATTGATTAATAGCTTCAAGCACATTAAAAGTTGTTAATTACCTGATTATTTATAATATAAATCAAATAATTCATTCAAGAAAAAAATAAAGGGTTTATGTGTTTGTTTTAGCCTTTATTTTTTTTTTTAGAATTGCAAAGCATTATATCAAAAAAACTATTATAAACAACTAAAAAAATAGATATCTATCACACTTCTTCTTTTGCAAATAAAAAAAAGGAGAAGGATATCTATCACACTTCTTCTTTTGCATCCCATGGAGTTTTTTCTTCTTTCTTTTGGGATGATTTAATCCTTGACAAGGTTCCTTCTTCATTTATAAATATTTTGACGAAGGAATCTATAGCTTGTATTCAGTAGGGATTTCTTTTGATCCCTGCTTTTCTTTTTTATAATATTTTCTTTATACTTTCTCAGAAAAAAAAAAAAAGAGAAAGAATGTAATATAAGGAAAGCTATAAAAAACAAAACTAATACTAAACGCTAAAGTTGCACAACAATCCACCACTTAAGTACCCTTTCTAAAAGTATGATGAAATACAACAGTATTAAAATCAATAAGGAAGAAAAGCCCCTTATTCCAAACTCCATCTTGCTACCATTTAGCCTTCTTTATTGAATCATGAAGCCACTTGATCACATTAGCATTGTCTCCTTCAAGAATTACTCCCTAGTATTAAAGCATCCAACTATAGATATGTTCTCTAATCAAGAGAGCTTCCTTAATCTCTAGATGGGCTGCATCCTAATGCTTCAACTATTTACCAAACTCCCAAAGGAAGCTTCCCTTATAATCCTAGATAACACCTCCAATGCCCGCTATAGATGATTCAAAGAGAGAAGCATCCACATTGATTTTGATCCAATATAGAGGTGGAGGATTCCATGCATTAATAGACTCAGTACAGAGATTAGCATCCTATTCTTCTAGCATTGAATACTTAGATGGATGCATAATGGATGTTAAAACATTTTATTCCGTAAAATTAATAGATGATGAAGGAAATCCCAGCTTCATTTCATTTTGGCTTTTCTATGAAAAAAAATAGTAATACAATATAATTTTACTATTTTCAAATTAAATTTAGAAATCCTTTTCAACTCATTTGAACATTCCATAAAGGATTTAAAGATAGGAACATGGAAACACCATTCACAAAGCTTATTCAGAATCTCAAGTAACTATTTGCACCGAACAGCTATATGCAGTTAGTTCTCCACCTCATGACACCCTCTAACAAAACAATTTGTTTGAAATAGATTCCTCTAATTAAGAAAATAATTAGAAGGAAGAGCATCCTTACAAAGTCTCCACCAAAACATTTCAACCTTAGGAATAAGCTTAAAGTTCCTGATCCAATTTAGTTATTTAAAATTCCTCTGTTGTAGTTCATACTTCAACGATGCTGCAAAAGATAGGCTCTAATTATTATACATGAATGTTGCTTAACAACATTCTCTAATAAGATTTCTACTTCATTACCAAAATCAAATTTTCACGAAGCTTTGAGAACCCTATTCCAAGCTACGTGATAAGATTTCTAACCTCTTCAAATTTGATAATTTTATGACAAGGTCGTACGTCTCATTAAGCTTGAAAATAATGTTATAAGATCTAATGCAACTCTAGTTAGATACCTAACCATAGCATAAGGAACCTGTTAAAGAGGTACTAAATTTAATTATCATCACTCTAACCTTTCCCATATCCTTGAATTACCTTCCTTGTTACTGTACCAAGTATACCTGTGTCAATAACCCCTGCATTATGAAAATAATTATTAGCCATAAAGGATTTCATTTATTGAGGTCCTTGGGAAAAAATAAACCTCCCCCTTCCCCCTCTTTTGTCTTCCTTAGACAAGATGCAATTGAAGCCCCCTCCCACTATAGAAGGAATATCACACACCACGTCCTTCTCTAGACACTTCCACAAACTTCTTCTAATAAATAAATCCTTACTCCCATAAACATCAGTAACATTCCAACAACCCTTATTCAAAATTTGGAGGCACCCAAAGACCAATTGGGATGAATTATACACCACATCAAAACTACCCTCCAACCTCTTTAATAATATAAGAATGCCCCCAGACAACTCATTAATTGGATGGTGTAAGAAGTCCCAATCCTCCCCAATAGTTCTATTCACCTCCTTTCTATCAACACAAGACAACTTAGTCTCTACCAACCCAATGAAAAAAACATCAGTTTCCCTCATAATCTCTCTAAGATAAAGAAAAGCCTCTCTTTTTTTGGCTCCTCTACAATTCCAAAATAAAAAGGAAGACATTAAGTACCCAATGGGGAATGGTCCCCAGCACCATGGCAACCACCCACTTCCCCATTCGTCCTCCTTTGGATATCCTCAATAGGACCTAATGGTTAAAGTTCTTTATCAAGCTTATGTTTACATCTACAAGAGCTCACAACATTATTAACATGGGAAAATGATATTTTATTGTCTTATAGAAATGAGGAATTCCTTGTTGCATGCACATTATCATTATCAATACACTTATCAGATGATAAACCACCATCACTGTTAACGTCATGGGTATCATCAGGATGAGAGGATTTTATATTTTTAATAGTATAAAAACATTCTTCAGATATAACTGAAAAATTTTGAATTCCAATAGAACTTCATAGATCTACATCCATCTTATTAAAGAGTACATTAGCATCACCTTCCATCCTTCTATCTATATTATGATTTATAGTCTAATTACCTTCAGGCTCCATGATAGAACAAATAATCTTAACTTCATGGGGGACATAAATAAGTACCTTTGGAATATTAATTTGCACATCATCATTTTGATACTCCTTATCAGCACTAGGCTCAGCAAGTGTACAAAACTTGTTTGTTCTTAGCAAATAAGCTTCTTGATTATTCTTTGGTTGAGACTCATCAACAACACCAGAAATAAAAGCTTATTATATTTGGATGGAATCTGAACCTCCCATAACCTTATCTTCACACTCAACCCAAGAATTCAGACTAGTCTTATTCAACCACTTCTTACTAAGATCCTTGTTTCTAAAGAATCTTCCCCTCTCATTTTGAAACTTAACATGGATCCAAGGGTTTTATTCACCTTCAACTTTAGTTTTTTTTAGAATATGCATATTAACTTCCTCCAAAACTGGAATAGAATCATCCTTATAATAATATTACTCTTATCAATAGCAACATCATCTTCAATACAAGAATTAACATGATGCCCAATCTTGCCACATTTGAAGCAAAATGAAGCAATTTTAACATACTTAATATTTTGATAGAATCTTACACACAATCCATTTACCCAAATTCCTCCTACCAATTTGGCATCTAGATTAATTCACACATAAACTCTAACGAATTTCTTCCTTCCCCATTTGAACATATTCCCATCAAGAAGCATTAGCATGCCAACCTAGAAAGCAATTCTCATTACATTAACCTCATCCTAACATTACAATAGGAGATGAGGCAGTCTTATCCAAACAGGAGATGATAACCCCTTCAAGTATAGTGGTTTAAATTTGGGTGACCATTTATCAATTCCAACAATATAACCACCCACATACCAAGGCCCTTCACTCATCACTCCTTCTAAAGCTTCACTAGATTGGAAAGAACATAAGAACCAATCTAATCCCAATAATGTTAAGTGAAATCCTCCAAATCTGCTCCATTACTTTTTTAATTCCATACAATAGTGTGAAAAAAGGAACATTTTTTCCAAAACTTTCACAACCAATGAATTCTTCAAGAATTAAGCATTGGTAATATCCTTATAAGGATTAAGCTTCATAATAATCCCATACTCATACATTTTAGTAGATACTAAACTCAGATTAAATTTGATATGAGGATTAACATTCCAAGAGTTTTCTAGGTTCTGATACAAACTAGAAACTTTTGCCTAATTCTTATCATTTACAACATTAACCTCAATAATAGAATTAGAAACACAAGAGGAAATAGCAACTTGATGAGACAAATTATTAATCCCACACAAATTAGAATTAGAAGTGTTAGGTGGCATAAATCTATTGACTTTTAACTTTAAAACAAATGATGATGAAAGTCATTCATCCCTTTATTCGGACTCTTTGTCCTCATATGTGTATCTTTCATAATCTTTAAATTCTAAGAAACATTTTTAACTTTACCTTCAACTACTGTCAATTGCTTTATAGGTGGTCCAAAACCTTCTCTAATAACCAACATAGAATTCTTCAAACTAAAACTCTACAAACTTCCATCATGGAATGATGAACCAGCCTTGATGTTACCCTCTCGCTCATAATGACCTAATTCCTTACACAATGATTGAGGAAGACTACAAGAGATGATAGTTAGTCGATGTTGGCAATCATCTTCTGCCAAAACCTTCATCCTGTGAAAAGCAGGAAATGGAAATTATGAAAACAACCTTCTCTCTCTAAAAAATGCTCAGACCTTCTATCTCTAGAGAAATATCATCATTTTTACTTTCATTCAAAAGAACCTAAATTATAATGCTATTATTATAACCAAATTCTTTAGAAGCCCAAAAGTGAAATGCATTCTTTAGAAACCTAGGACTTTCTAATTGTTGACTTCAAATGACACTTTGAAGTTGGTATTTACCAAGGTTCTTTAAACAACAACAACAACAACAACAACAAGCCTTTGTCCCACTATATGGGGTGAGCTACATGATCCTTTTTCTCCATTGTGTTCGGTTAAAAATCAAATTCTCTTTTAAATTTAATAAAGAAAGATTATTTCAAATATTTTCTAACCAAGTCTTTTTAGGTCTACCTCTACCTTTCTTAACATAAGTCAAATCTAATACCTCAACTTTCCTAACCAGGTCATCGAAAGGCCTCTGTTTAATGTGACCAAACCATCTTAGGCGACTCTCTCTAATCTTATCTTCCATTGGAGCTACTCCAACCATTTCACATATATGCTCATTTCATATCCTATCTCTATGGGTCAAGCCACTCATCCACCAAAGCATCCTCGTCTCTGCAACACTTAACTTAGTATTATGCTTCTCTATTAATGGCCAACATTCGGCACCATAAAGCATTGTAGGTCTCACCACCATCTTATATAATTTTCCCTTAAGTTTTAGGGGGACTTTTCTATTGCACAATAAGCTTGATGCATTCCTCCACTTCAACCATTGAACTTGAATTCTGCTGATAATATCCCCATCAATTTCCCCATTACTTTGAATAATAGATCCAAGAAATCTAAAATATATACTCTTACTAATGACTTGATCGCCCAAAGTCACAACCCCATCACTAGGTCTATTGCTACTAAATTTACACTCTATATATTTAGTTTTAGATCTACTCAAGCGAAAACCTTTAGACTCTAAAGTTGATCACAATAATTTGAGCTTACCTTCAACTCCCTCTCTAGTCCTATCAATAAGAAGAATATCATCAAAAAAAAGCATACACCAAGGTACAACCTCTTTGCAAATGTCTAGTGAGAACATCCATGACTAAAGCAAAAAGATATGGACTTAAGGCTGATCTGTGATGTAATCCAACCGAAATAGGAAAATCCTTGATGTACTAAGGTTCTTTAAAACTTAAACTAAAAGTAACATTACCAATCAAAACATTTAAATGAAATGTAAAATATTAAATCATTAAAACTTAAATTTAAACTAAATCCTTTGACCTAAAAATAAATAAATTTTTTTTATGATCAACATCAATCACTAATCAGCCTAGTATTTATCTAAATTACATAGCTTAGAACACTCTTGGTAGGGAAACTAACTCTTGCCTAGGTTAGGGTAGATTGTTTACTTTCTTGCACTTAATGTGGTGTGAGTCTATTCTAGTGGATTTGTGATGTTGTGATTTTTTACTTTCATTGTACTTTGTGATGTCATGCAGATGATTATATATACAAACCGCTCACTATTTTTACATATTGACTCTTACAGAAGTAGTGTCATTATGTTTTGTAAATTTAAATGTAAATTATAAATGTATATATACTTGTAAAGTATAAAGAGTTATGAAAGTCTAAATATAAATTGCTTAAAGAGTAGAAGTCCAAAAGAATGTAGTTTTTTCTTTTATAGTTTATTTCTTTTGGAACTATATATCTTGAACACACATGGAGCAAAAAGATTAAAGAATAAAATATATTAAATAAGTAATTTATATTTGTATAGACTTGCATCATTGTATAGGTGCAGAAATCTAAGCTTGTTGTTGGTGGAACTTGGCCACCTTTACTTTATGCATACTTTGATTTGTATTTTTTATTTATATTGTTTATACATTTATTAATACACACATACATTCATAGATTATAAATGATCTTGATTAGAATTTCATTTTTAAGGTTTCTTAGCATTGCATTTATATTTGCCTGGACATATATTAAAGTTTTGTCCTAGGTTAATTTCATTTTAAAAATGATAGCTGAATAATATCTCTCAAAATGAATAGTATACTTAATATGTTGAGTTTGATTATGAAAATTAATTTTATTTATATTCTCAAACAAATAGTCAAGCGTTAGTCTATCTTTTGAGATGGTATGTTATTAGCTATGAATATTTGATTATCAAAATATAAATCAAAATTTGTTGGTATAATATTTATTTTTCATTTCTAGAGGTTCCTCTACATCCTCTAATCATTTCCCTATAGTTTGGAGCTTGTCGATGGCAAGGTTGAAAAAAGACTGAAGCTCTATTCGTCCCAACAAGTCAAACATTTCATCCAGGCTTCCTCTGACTTTGTTGTCTGTAACAAACTTGTAGAGGAGCTTTAGATGAGGTGAACCAGCCCTCAAGCATCCTTATAGATAACCTATAGATTGGTAAAACTTAAAACCTTACTTATTTACCTAATTTCCTAAATAACTTCATCATTATCACATGAAAATACATAAAAACCATTTCTCATTGTCTCTTCAATCATTAGGTATATCTATTTGATATTTTGTACTAATGAAGCCTCGACATAAAGAGTTTGAAGTGAAATGCATATTTAGGGATTTTGGGTTGATGGACGCTGATAACTGAGCTATTGATGGATCTATTCTTTTTAGATTAATGATAGTGTTGTCGTCGGTTTAGCCACTTGACTTGAATTGGCCTAACCATGGGATGAACTAGTCTCCAACCATCTTCATTAGGGTTCCATTTTAAACCATGGATTGAACAATTCTGCCCACTACCACAAAGGTTATGTGAGTTGGCTCACTTGTTCGATGCCTCCCACACATCCCTACAACTAGATGCCACCTGTAAAGTCCCAGCATAGTTAGCAAGTTAGGCTAAGTGTATAATAAAAAACCTCTTTAAATAATTAAAAAAATTAAGTTAACTTTAAAAAATCATATAAAATTCATGTCTTAATATGAAAATATGTAATACCACTATGGATTCAGGGTGAAGAGCTTGATTTATTAAAACTAAAATCAACTCAATCTAATAAATGCTTTGTGAATAAAACCAACTATTCATATATTTATTTTTATTTAATTACTCTCAAACAACTCATTGGAATAAACTAAATTCTAGAAGAGAGTAATTATAGGTTGTTTCACACATTCTATAATTATTTAAGGCCCAAATAATCAACATATTATGTTGAAGTGAATTTATAAATATATGGGTTAGTAGTCAATTTAAATATTTAAAGAATTCTTACTCCTTATCATATAAAATTAGCATTCATTTGGTTGTGGTATGATTGTACATGTGCAAGGGTTAGTCACAAAAATTTACAAACCCATTGGAATCTTAGTGACACCTACGGAAAAAAAATTAAGGATTGTCTCTATTGAACTTAGACAAATTTTTAAATTGTATACATACATCCAATAGGGATGAAACATAAAATTAGACAGCCTAGACACATTACACACCATAGAATTAAGCTCACCTGTATTTGACAATAATTGACCATAAAATAATAATATTAATAATTAGCCTTTATATTATGGATTGATTTTCACTAAAATCAAAATAAATAAAGCAAAATACAAAATAACCTTCAATCAATTTTAAATCATAGATGTAAACTATTAACACATTAAATAATCAATTAAAAATCTAATTTCATATATAATTAAATAAATATAATAAGTATAAATTAATTACTTAATGAATTGGTGCATTTCTTAAAAAAATAAAAAATACTTAATGAATTTAAACAAAAAAAAAATTAAAGGATTAATAACTAAATAATAATTAATTAATTAAAATTCAATAATAATTAATTAAAATTAATAAAATCTCAATAATTTATTAAAAAATTATAAATAAATTGATAAAAATCAGAAAAATAAAAAAAAAATAAAACATAAAAAATTAAATTAATTTTATACTTTATTTGATTATTTTTTTAATCAAATAAATCAGATAATTATTATTAATTAAATAAAAAAACCTTTCATATTTAATCATACTTCCTTTTGTAGGGTATTTTATCAATAATTTTCAAGGTCCTTAATACATCCTAAATCTCCCATAATACATTTATATTGTTCATGATTCCCTTAAACAAGCATACACATATTTCATTAAGGAATGATAATAAATTTTAATAACAAATTAAGGGTTCTATGCACCAAATATGCTAGCCTCCAATTGTGGAAGGCATGATTGTAAAAATCTCATAACTCTTAATGAAATCTTTATAAACCATTGACCTTATACATCATGCTTGATTTCGTTTGGAGGGTATGTGTATTGATCTGAATAGTCCTTTCTCAATCAATTTTTAAATCTTTAAAGGTTTTATGTCACCATCTATCCAATATGGGGGATGTTTGCATTTCATTTAAGTTCCTTAGGATCTATAGGTTAGTTCCCTTACATTTGGGCTTATTAACCTACAAATTCTTTTAAACTAAATATTGAACTTCAATCATTTGAACTTAAATAATAAAATCCAAATTCATTCAAGTAAAACATCAACTAAATGACCCCTTTTGAATTTAATGATTCAAATCATTAATCAACTAAATGTATAATTAGTGAGCTTATTGTACCTTCATCCATTATAAAATTTGATAATAAATGGGATGTACTATTATCCTATTTAACTAAGAATTTCAAATAAGATATACCATTAATCTCTAGGAGTGTAGAGTCTCATCCAAGTTTATCTTGCAGCTCGTAATATAGATCAAAATAAAGTTCTTATCGATGAGCCTAAGGAAGTATGAGTCAATTAAGCTTCTGCAATTTAAGAGAAGGAAGAAAAGAATAAATTAATGTTGCATCTGATAAGATATTTTTCTCTGCAAATGGAAAGTCCAAATTCTTAAGCCTTTAACATTGTATGACTTTTATTTCATCCCTCCTAGGACAAAGAAATTACAAAAAAAAAAAGATTCTTTGTATATTTTGTTTATTTATACTAATGATTATTCATAGAAAAATATAAATAATGAAGAAAGTAATTCTCATTAAATATCTACAAATGATTTAGAAGAACTTGTCAATACTTTTTCATAGTGACTCCCCCCAATTCTCAATGTCAAAGGTGTTTGTAAAGTAGCTTTAAGTGGTTCTCAAGGTGCATTATTAGCTCAAGGTAATGAGAAAGGAAAAGAGAATGTACTTTATTATAACTAAGGAAAATTTCTAAGGAGTTTTTTGTTGTGTTAAAGTCTTGTATAGCTGTGTGTCTTTGTTTATGTTGTACAAGAATGTTTCAAGAAAAGTATTAACAATTAAAAAGTTAGAAGCTAGCTCTATGTCACTAAAAATATTAGTGATGTAGGGACTTCATTGCCCCTGCACTAGAATAGGACATTATAATGTTTGAGCCTTACGAAATATATACTTAATTCAATACCCTAGCAGAATAAATGTCAACATTATAATGCACTCAACACTATAGTGACATAAGTGAACATTGATGCTCCTCAAAAACCTTAAGAAAAATTGTAAATAATTTAAAATCAAAACACCAACCTTTATTGTGTTGAATCACCATAAGACATCATTAAGCACTGCAACACCTATATTTTACATCAACATAATAGAGCATTTAGAGAAAAGAGTCATTATGTCAAGTTAACCAAGCATCATACCAGATCAGCCAATAATCATGCAGGTCAGCCCAATGCCATAATAGAGAACATTAAGTAGTGCTGAGGTGCTAGTTCATACTTTAACCTTATGCACCACCCTATCAAGCACTATGATTCTTCAGCCTATTTATGTTAAGTATAAATTTTTTTAATAATTTCTTTTGGAAGGGATAGATAATAGGATAGTGAGCAACCTATAGTGGAGTGTCTAATCATCATCATAGATAATAAAATAAAATTTAGGATTGGAAAGGAGTGTGAAGAGCGAAGGCATAAGGGAGAATCACTCCAAGAAGAGTCCATCTAACAGATCTATTTAGGATTCAACATGTTGGGTGCTATTTTCTTAATTTTTCTTTTGTACTTATATCTTGTGAAAGTGATGGAAAGTATTTTATTCACTTTTATTTCTATGGCCAATTAAACTCATAGTTTTGGACTTATGATATGAAAATCTATGTATATCCTAGTATAAACTCTTGTATATAAACATGAATTGTTGTTTTTAATATCTTCCATGCTTAATTTAATTTATGCAATGCCCATGCATGAAGTTAAAATATAGTTTGATACATTTCCTACACAAAAGAATGCTCAAATAATTAGGAGTATTGAAATGTAATGTTTTCATACTTAGACATAGTATGATTTTGATTTTATGATCTATGGAGATATAATGACTATAGAGAGGAGATAACATTTCATTTATATTTGTAAGCTTGACATAGATCTAATGATTCATAAGCTCATATTCATTTACATTGTAGATGAGTCTACTTAGGTAAACATAAGGTTTTTCACTATCATTGGTAAAAAACATCTTTATTTTTTATAATCTTAATTATTTTGTGTAGTTCTTAGTAGATCTAATAATTAACCCATGGTTCATTACATAGGATAAATTTAGTAGCTTGAATAGGTAGTATTAGAGTGAATTGTGATACACCTATTTCCTCATGGGATTGACATTATATCATAAACTTAATTACTTGATCAACCCATGCAACTTGTATTAGTTGGGAGAATTTGCATAAAAATCTATAGTGAAATAAAGTTAATTAAGATATAATTTATCCATAAATAAATCATAAACTCTAATACAAGTAAAACATCAAGTTTTTTGTATTGTTCAAAAAACTAAAAATTTAATTCTACTTGAATTGTATCATGTTTTACTATCATTATTCTTTTTTCAAGCTGTGAATCTATGATTGTTTACTTGTTGCTAGTTTTATTTTTAGTTTATTTTATTGTATTTTAGTTCTTGTGTGTTGTTGTGGCATGCATAATAAATCTAGTAAGGGACCCTAGCTATTAAACTTAGAAATAGATAGGACCCTTACAAAAATTTGAAAACCAAAAAGTCTTTAGATATTGGAATGGCCAAATCAAATCTAGATAAAAACTATCTTAGACCTCTTAGGGAGTATAATAATCTCTTCCTAGTTGAAATTCATTAGAGTATATACCAACCAACCATCCAAGCCAATAATTTTAATCTAAAACTTGCCATAATCTAAATGGTATAGAATTCTTAGTTTTGAGGAACTCCTACAAAGGATCCAACCTTACAACTAAGTATTTTATTAAAATTTTTATAGAATTCATGTATAATAGAGCCAACGTTGATGCTACAAGAGTTAATCTATTTTCATTTTCTATAAGAGACAAAACTAAAATATGGTTGTATTCATTTCTCCTAGGATTCATAACAACTTGGTATGACTTGATACATAAGTTCCTAGGAAAGTACTTTTCAACCATCAAAAACTACTATGCATATGAATGATATTATTTCAATTTTCCAATTTTATGGAGAGTTAATTTATGAAAGATAGGAAAGATTCAAGAGATGGTTAAAAATTACCCTGATCATTCTTTTCCTTATTGTTTGTTGATTCATACTTTCCATAATGGGCATGTGGGATCCCTTAGCTCAATAATTGATGTGCCATCCAAAGGGTCTTTGATGTAAAAGCCTTCTTAAGAGGCATATGTCTTGATAAAAGAGATGGTAATACATAACTTCTAATGTCCTTCTGATTTGGTGAATCCAAGAGAGTAGCTAGTGTTCATAAGTTTGATGATTTATATAATTTAACTTCTCATGTAGCTGCCATGTTTAAGAAGTTAGAAAATTTTAGTGTTAGTCTAGTTTCAAGATCACCTCAACAATTGGTGGATGATTTGAATGTTGTTAGTGAGTCTAATGCTCAAGAGATTGAGAATGTAAATGTAATTGAAAGGCCAAACAATCCTTATTCAAATATAAATAATCTTAGTGGAGGAACAACCTAAATTTTAGTTTTTTTTTTTTGAATAATGTAAAAATGCATTAATAATAAAAAGAACCAAAGATCCTATATATAAACTAATGAGAGTAAACCAGCCTATCACTTTCTTCCTTCCCTAAATGAAGAAAAGAAGAAGGAAGATGACTCTCACAAAACAAAACCCAAAAAAAAATCATAAGATAAAGCTATGTTAGCACAATAATCCACTAACTTATTATAATTACAACCAACACAATGCAAAAGAACATTATTGCAATTACAAAAGAACAAAAGATATTCATCTTCAATATTCCCCTTCACTTTCTTCGGTTTGCTGTACAACTTACGAAGAAAATGGAGAATATTTTTATTATCACCTTCTATAATAATACCTTTTGCATCATGTAACCATCCTTGTAAGACTTCCTTCAAGGATCTAAAATCCAAAAGCTCCCAAAGCATTTTTCCAAAACCAAAATATATCAAAAGCCTTCCTTTGCAATCCCTAACAATACCACTAATACCTTCCTCATTAGTATTCTTAAGTGAAGCATCAATGTTTATTTTATACCACTCGGGTGGAGGGGGATGCTAATCTTCTAAAAATAGTCCAACGGGCTGAGAAACATCCCAGTGATGAGAGAGGATTACTCACAGTTTAGCCGTGCTAACAAAACCAAGAATCGAAACAACAACCATCACTTCACTGTCTTTAGCTTTATCATGTTTCACCTTATTCCTGTTGTTCCATACAAACGACAGTAGTGTTAAATAAAATTCTCACATTCAACAAATTTGATCCAGCTATCCTTTTAAGCTCATGCAAACATTCCGGTCAATTCCTGAATATTGAAATAATAAAACCACATCTTCTCAGTACATTAATTACCTTCAAAATCTTTGAACATGTAGTAGTAATATGATTGACATCTTCAATCTCTCCACATCCCATTGGACACAAATAAGTTTCAGATAGCCTTCTACTATATAGAAACTCTGCTGTTGGAATTGCATCCTTGCAAACATGCCATATAAAAAGTTCCACCAGAGAACTTATATTTTATTTGTGAAACCATGAAACAAGATCCACGTTCTTCCCTTCCTTCAAGCCATCTTCCAATAACATAGCTGAGATAGGCTTACCAGTCATTTTAAGCTTTAATTCCATACAATCTTCAAGCAAACTATGATAAATCTGAACACCACTTATCACTTTCACAAGTTCTTCACCAAAGTACAAACATAATTTGCCAAAATCCCACCTTCCATCTTGAATGAAGAAGTCAAGAGTTGTATTATCATCATCAAAGACTCCAACAACAGTTGGCCATTTAAGTAAACACTTGTCCATAATCCAAACATCTTTTAATACATTAATGTTAGAGCCATCTACAACTTTCCACCTTAAAAAATTTCTAAGACCCTTCCAACCGCTAGAGATGATCTTCCAAGAAGAATAACCACCTCTATTATCATCTTTACTCCACCATCTTTCTTAGACTTAGCCAACAAATTCCTGTTAACCAAGTTGGAGTAACAATAATGGTGGAAATCACTAGAATGTCAAATAATCTAACCCTATAAGGTCTTAGAAAAGCCCACAATAGCCTTTAATGAACCCTAGAATTTCTTATCCCCCATGATTTAATCAAAATATTCAATTAAATTGTAGGAAGATAATAGTGAAGGATTTTGTTCTTTAGATAAAAAACCAAGAATAGAGCCAAGTTGTTGACATTAGAAAGTTGAGAATCAATTAGGGTAGTAAACAATGTCCTTTAGTAGTAATCCCCGTGGAACCATACCAAGTACTAAAGAAATCAATCCTAGGGAAAAAAGGGAAATTTAAATTTTGGAGCATCTGAGGAATAGTAGTGACATTGCACAATGAAAATGAAAAATCTAAGCAAAGTATGGCTGAACACTATAAACATAGCACTTCTTAGGATACAACCTAATGATGTTAGTGCACAAAATTCCTTGTTATGTTGTTTGTATAAAAAAATATTTTATATTGTTTATTGGTGGATGTTTTGTGTATTTTTTTATTTATTGTTTATGAAAACCTTTATTTATAGGATTGTCATTATCATACTAATTATGGTTTTTATTATGTCATTACATTATGTTTTTTTTAGCATATTATATCATGAGAAAAATTGAACTAACTCCATAGCATTATATTTTAGTGCTCTATGGAGATTGCCTGTCTAGCACCATAGCATCTAAAATTTTTGTCATTGTATTTTATTCTTGAGAAAATGGTTCAAAATACAATGTCTCATTGTGGTAAATTCAAGTGTTTAAGTTCCAAATAAGTAATATGTATACTATTGAGACATTGAATTTAACACTATGTTATTTGTTCACCTTTTCATTATGATTAATTATTATGTTTCATAGCAATTTCTTAAGCATCTTAGTGTTAAATGAAACCATGATTCGGTGGCTTGAGCACCATGATAGTAGTCAATTTCAAATTCCATACAAATCATACATATCAAACACTAAGGTTATACTATGAACAAATGGGGCTTTCAAATGCCGGAGTTCAACAGTTTACAGGATTATTGATGGTGGATTCGCAATATTCCAAAGAATGATGGTATGATTCTAAATATCTTCTTCAATACGGTGTATTTCTCTTGGAAGGCTAGGAACAAATTGATTCATGATAACATTATTGAAAGCACTACATGAATTGCTATTCAAGCAATTTTCCAATCTTCGTACTCCAATTTGATTTTTAATCAAATTTCAGAATCAAGGGATGTTAATCAGTCTTGTAGAATGTTGAATGCTTGGCATCCCCCTCCAACTGGTTGGTTAAAGATCAATGTAGATGCTTCGCTTTGTTCTTCTTATAAAACAGGAGTTGGAGGTGTTATCAGAGATTGCAAAAGAAGATTCTTGTTGACTTTTGGGAATTCTTGTATCCATTGGGACATATACCAATTGGAACTTATAGCCATCAAATCCTTGAAGAATATTTTGAAATATTGGATGTTCAAGTACAAGGGAGCTATCATTGAGGGAGACAACTACAATGTCATCAAGGTGATTCAGAAGGCTAAGGATCACGGCTTCAAGTATTCAGATGAGTTAAATTTTCTTAAAGATTTTAATTATGTTATCTTTAAACCTATAAATAGAGAAGGAAATAAACTAGCTGACTTATGTGCTAGTTATGGCCTTCTTAGTAGTTTTATTTGGGAAGATAATTCTTTTGGCATGATTCCTCCATCATTTGTTCAAATAATGAAGGAGGAATCATCTCTGTTGTTTTTTTTGCTTTTTCTTGGCCATTAACGCATTATTGCTTTTTTCAAAAAAAAAAAAAAAAAACACTATGGTTATTACTTAGTCAAAAACATTGATGCATTAATTTCAAACGACAGTGTTATACTATTGTATATCACTTAAGTCCACAACGCTAGTGCAAGTTGACCATATTTGTCAAATTTTCCTTTTTTAGAATCATAGCATCATTCCTGGAAATATTATAAAGCTAGTTGAGTTCTATATATAGGAAGCACTTTTTTCATTTTATTCATTGTGCTTTGTGATTCACTCTTACTCTACTATTTATAATTTCATATTTACTTATAATGCACTAGTTTATTATTGCCCCTAAAGTGTAAGGTAACTTAGGTCAAGGGTAAATTTTTTCTTTTTCTCCTCTCATGAAGTAAAAATTGAAAGATTTAAGGAGGGAGTAGATGATGTGGAGGTAGGACCTAGTGAGCCCAAATTGACCAGCTAACCTAGTTTGAGTAGATAGTGTGCTCATACCCCCAGGACGTTAGGTGATCAGGTTTTTGATCTTAGGGATCATATGGTGGGAGTTACCACTTTCTTTTAGCAGAGTAGGGAGTGGCAACAAGGGATGCCACGTCGAGTTGCCCCTATGATGGAAATTCAAAAAATTAGTACAACTATGCTTTACTCTTCAATGAAGCATTAATTAATTTGTTTAGGAGTCCATTTTAAGAAAACCCCAATAAACTTCAATTCTTGTCAGCACCTACATATGACCATTATGTTTAGCACCAATGATCAGTAGATTATGATGCGGAGGAGGAGGAGGAGGAGATGGATGAAGAGGATTGGGATTGATGCTTTATGTTTTGTTGTTATTTTTTTATTATTCTTTGATTTTATTTTCTTTACCTTTGAGAGAGAGACACAGAGAGAGAGAGAGAGAGAGAGAGGGAGAGAGAGAGAGAGATAGAGAGAGATGTTGTTGTTGTTTTACTTTCTCTATTTTTTTTTTATTTTTGCAAAGTTTCATTATGATGATGTTGGAAGAAGTTAATATGGATGGTTAGTGCATTAGTGCACACGTTATTTGTAGTCATAGACACAGTAAACTTTATTGTATTAGCCTTTTGAACCAATTATCAATCTAATCTAAAAGGCCTTTTTAAGGGATTGCTTTGTTCATTTTGTCGCTTGTATAGATTAGTACATTTTATTATATTTTGTTTGTTTATTGTTTATGTTGTTTGTGTAAATTTTCATTAACTAAAAATTATATTTTAGTAACTATTGTAATGTCATCTCTTAATTGCACTTTGATAACTCATTTAACCAACACAAAAAATAACAATTAAAAATAATTTAAACTTATGATTAATACAAAACTTTAGGTGCTAAATTGAATGAATAAAGAACAATAGTTTTTTATTTCAAAATCATCAATAGCAACTAAGAAAAATTATCTAAGTTTGTATTTCACATTAAACTTAAGAGCTATAACATCAAAGCATTGACTATCGATTACATGATAAAATTACTAAATAAAAAAAATGAAGTACTTAGATTAATTTATAAAACTTATTATAAACTCAAGCACATAATTAGTAAAGTTGTACAATTCTTACATAATTCATATTTAGGACCATTTGAAGGAGTAAAGTTAATCATATATTAAAAATCATTATTTTATTACTCATGTACATTAAAAGAAAAAAGAAATAAAATATAAGAAGATCAAAAGAAATAAAGAAAAGGCCAAAGGAAGATAAATACTATAACATAAGAAAATAGTATATGATGAAATTTAATTTCTAAAGGGTTCTAATGCTTAATATAAAAATGGGATAGTGTAACCAAGCTATTAAATATGAACGTTTATAAATGTATTTAAAAATTAACTAGTGTATGACAAATTCTTGAATGATAAACCATTCAATCTAAATCAAAAGTCAAATTACATCTACACTTGTAGTTGAGGAGTTCAATTTGGATATTAATAATTATGATTCATTATTCATGAATGTTTAAATTAAATTTTTTACGTTTTTATAGTTATAATTGACATCTAAACAATAGAGTATTATCTTATATTTTAATCAATTTTTATTTGCTATTTCTTCTTATTTGGAATAATAAGTTGATAAAAGGGGCAAACACAATTGTTTGATGATGAGCAAAAAAAAAAAAAAGGGGGGGGGGGGGGGAATTTGTTAAGAAAAAATTATGATGTATTTTTTATTGTTTTAAGTTATAATAAAGATGTGTATTTTATTTGACTAAATGCATGAATGAAAGGAGTAAAAATTTTTAAGTTAAGAATTAAGACTACATTAGCAAAACATCTTTAATGCTCATACGCTATAACAAGACATTATAGCTCCAAAGCCTCAATAAAATTGCATTTAATTCAGTGCCCTAATGGAAAAATGTTCAACACCATAGTGCTACACAATGTTGCAACACCAAAAATAAACATTCTAGCATTAGAGCCTAAGAAAATTGCAAATAATTTAAAACAAAAGTGCTAACCTTTATAGCAACAAAGTGTCAGATGATGAATCAAGCATCCGGAAACAACAAAGGAAGTTTTCAATCAAGGAAACAACAAGTCTCCAGGATTAGATGGTATCACAACATCTTTTTTCAAATTTTTTTGGAAAATTGTGGAAGAAGACACTTGGAAGGCAATTGACAGTTTTTTTAGACTGGTTCTATGCATAAGGATTGGAAGGATACGTTGGTAATATTAATTCAAAAAATCAAAATCCTACCTTGCTGTCCAATTTCATACCTATAAGCCTGTGTCAAACTACCTACAAGATTGTGGCTACTAAGATTTTGAACAAAATAAAGAATTGCATTTCCAAATGTATCATTGGGGAACAAGCTGCTTTTAGTAATGGTCGTTCATTGTCAGATCACTGCCTTATAGCTCAAAAATTTTTTCATAAGCTTAGAATCACAAATAATAAAAAAGGTTTTATGGTGATCAAACTAGACATGGAACAAGCTTATGACAATATGAGTTGGGATGCTTTAGAACAAGTGCTGAAGTTGTTTGGCATGCCGGCAAAGTTATTGTGCTGATCATGGAGTGTGTAAAGAGTGCCAGATTTTCTGTCATCATTAATGGTAAAGCTTCTAAGTGGATCAATGCAGCAAATGGATTTTGTCAAGGTTTCCCTCTCTCCCCTTATCTCTATATTTTATGCTCTCAATTGTTTACTTTAGCTATGGCTTATTATGGTCAAGAAGTGGGAATTTAAACTTCTCAAAGATCTAAAAAAATTAGTCATCTCTTATATGCCGATGATGTGTTGATATTCTCTCATGCTTCCAAACAATTGGCAAATAAATTGAGAAGCATAATTTTAAAATTTTGTAATTGGACGGGTTTGATAGTCAACAACATAAAATCTCAAATACTTTTTCGTAAATCCATGAGAAGAAATGATAAGGCCAAAGTAAAGAAAATTTTGAACTTCAAAACTGTTGAAGAACTACAATACTTGGGTGTTCAACTACTGTTTAGAAGACCGGTGAGAGCAGATTTTCAGTTTCTCATTGATAAACTGTTGCAGAAATTAAACTCTTGGGGCAGTAAATGCCTATCTTTGGCTGGGAAACTAACTCTGGTGAAGACATCACTTCTATCTCTTCCAAATTTTGTCTCAACACATAATATGGTCCCTAAAAAAATTCTCCAGGAGATAGATAAATGCTGTAGAAATTTCATTTGGAACAAGAAAAATGGTAAGAAGGGGATGCATTATGTTTCATGGAGCACTTTATGTGAATCTAAAGAGAAAGGTGGGATGAATTTACATTCGACTGTAGAGAGAGCAGGGCCACATAAAGCTAGATTAATGTCGAGGATGATTCAAAGGCCTAAATCTTTACTTTCACGGGTTATTTCAGCTAAGTATGGAGAAAAAATCTGGAAAACTCAGTACAAGAATAATACTTCAATTGCTTGGAAAGTACTAAATGAAGGTGCTAGATACTTAAAACCACTTTTGAGGTGGAGAATAGCTAATGGGAGAAGTATTGATGCATTTAATGATTTATGGTTATTAGATAAGAGCTTCAAGGACTGGCCAATTACTGCCGATTGCTTGGGATTGGAAGGTTTAAAACTCAACCACTTCATTGACCAGACGGGAACATGGAAAATGGAGGAATTGCTCTGTTTCTTCAATGACAGTCTGATTGCTGTTATTGAACAAATCAAGATTGAAAGTGACGTCCCTGAATATTTCATGGAGGAAATTCATTCTTTATCAGGCAAGACAATTACAGCAAGGGCGTATGAGACACATTGTAGTAACCAGCAAGCAAGTGAAGCAGATTCTAGTTTTACCATTTGGTTAAAAAAGCTTAAAATGATGCCAAGGGTGGAAGTGTTCTGGTGGAGGTTGAGTAGAGGTGTTATCCCAACTAATGAGTTCTTAAAATTCAGAAAAATAAAAAATGATGATCAATGTGCTAGAGACTGTAATGAAATTAAAGATCTGGCACACGTCTCAGCTAAGTGCAAGCATTTACAAGATAGTATGAGAAAAATTTAGGAATAGGGGATCTTTGTTCAATTTTTTGTCTGACTAAAGGATTTTCTCGTGGAGCTTAAACGTCTTTCTAAGGTAGCTCCTAATATTGTTATTCTTAAGTGCAATGTTGTGTTCTGGAATTGGAAAAACAGAAACGAGGTAGCTCATGGGAAGAGTGCTAAGACGGTTTCGGCAACCACAGAAAACGTGTTATCAATGGCTTTTCTATCTTCTAATCCTCTCATTGCTAGCTGGGGTGCTAACCTCCCTCGGGAGTTTCGAATTAATTGGCACCCTCCACCGCAAGGATGGATAAAGATCGATGCTACCCTCCTTCCTTCTTATAATGCTGGAATTGGAGGATGCTTTAGAGATGATCAAGGAAGATTATTGGTGGTCTTTGGGGAGAAAAGAATTCACTAGGACATTACAAACCTTGAGCTTGCAGCAGTGACTTCAATCAGGAAATACTTGCAACCGTGGATGGTTGAATATAAAGGTCTCATCATAGAAGGTGATAACATCAATGTTATCAGACTCATTCAAGATTCTTTGAATAAGGCAAAGTGGAAAATACTCAACCGGATAGAGGAGAATCTTCTATTCTTAGCCGATTTCAATAAGGTAATATTCAACCATATTCATAGGGATGAGAATAGAGTAGTCGACATGTGTGCTACTATGCTTTAGATAACAACTTTTATTTTGATAGTTTTTCTTTCGATAGCATCCCTTCTTTTCTAGATTCTCTATTGAAGAAGGAATGTGAACTTTTGCTTTAGTTTGTTCCTTGTTTTTCTTTCTTTATTTTAATGCATTTGCTATTGCAATTTCCAAAAAAAAAAGATGAATCAAGCATCCCAGCTCCAATATTTTGTAGTGTCGTAATGGAGTAGTTAGAGAGAATAACATCATGTAAAGTTAGCCAAGCATCACACTAGATCAACAAATTATCACTATAGGTCACCCCAACCCCATAGCAAAGCACATTAAGTTCTGCCATGGCAATAGTTTATATTTTAGCATTATGGCACCACCCTGTCGGGAATTGTGTTGTTAGAGCCTATTTATACAAAGTAAAAATATTATTTTTATAATTCCTTTTGGATGGGAGATACCAGAGGATAGTGAGTAAACTGTAGTAGAGTGGTTTTTCATCCTTAAAGCATACAGAACCATAAGTGGAAAGAAGTGTAGAGAGACAAGGTGTAAGGGGAGAATCAGTCCATCTATAAGATATGTTTGGTATTCTCATCACGAATGTTATTTTCTTCAATTTTCTATTTGCACTTTCTTCTTGAGCGAGTAATGGAAAGCATTTTATTTAGTTTTATTTCTATGGCTAATTAAACTTATAGTTTTGGTTTGATGATATGAAACTCTATATATCCTAAAGTAAACTCTTGTATATAAATAATATTTATTATTTTTGATCTCCCATGCTTAATTTAATTTGTGCAATGTCCATGTATGAATTTTAAATCTAGTGTGATACATTGCATCGATTTAGAAATGTTTGAACAATTATGAGTATTAAAATGAATCTCTTTCACATCTAGACATAAGATTATTAGGATTCTAGGATATAAGGAGATATAATAATAGTATAGAGGCTATAAAAATTTCTTCACACCTTTAGAAGCTTAACAGAGATCTAAAGGTGCATAAGCTCTAATTCACAACTATTATAGTCAAGTGTGCATAAGAGAACAAAGATTCATTCTACATCATTAGCTAAAACATATTTATTTTTTGTTATCTTAACTATTTTCTGAAGTTCTTAAATAATCTAGTAGTTAACCCTTGGTTCATTTCGTAGGATAAATTTAGTAACATAGTAGGTAGTATTAAAGTCAATTATGATTCCCCAATTTTATCATGGGATCGATACTATCTCATTAACTTTATTTCTTGATTAGGACATGCACTTGCATTAGTTTTGGAGCATTTAGCATATGAATCTATAGTGGCATGCCAGATCAATAACATAAAATTTAGCCACATGTAAAGCATAAACTCCAAAACAAGCAACCCATCAATTACCTAAGTAGATGATTGCTTGTTACTGAAATGAATTATTCTCCAATTTCAAAAAAATTATTTAACCTTAATATTCATTGCTTAGAGGCTATGGCACTACATGTTCTCATATAAAGTAAATATAATATCCATAGTAAACCCATTGCATTATTTAATGACTCATCCAACTTTATAAAAAAAATTAGCATTGTGGTCAATGAATCTTTTACAAGTTGAATACATGTTTATTCACCTACATACTATAGAAGGACATATCCTAGTAGATTTCCTAGTAGCTCATCCAAGGTGAAAATTTTTTTTACTATAAATAATGAAGTGGTAGATTGGAGACAACCATTCTTTGGCTACCTTTTATAAAGTGATCTTCCTCATGATAAATATGTTATAAATCAAATTAAAAGAAAATTTTTATCGTATACTTTAGTTATTGGCACTCTATATCATAGATTATTTGATTTGATGTGATTATGTTATTTCAGTAAACTCAAAGAATAGAAAATTATAGAAGAAGTTCATGGTGGATTGTGTGGAGCTCACCAATTTGGCCCTCAAATAAAGATGAATATTAAATGAATGGGATATTACTTGCCATCAATGATACAAGTCCATATGAATATTAGACATCATTATTATCAGTGATATGACCATAGTACAGTGCTACCTCAACTACCAAATGTCATGCAACCAATGATTACTTCATAGTCATTTGAAAGTTGGGTTTGTATATCATCACTCTTATAGATTCACAATCTTCCAAAAGTCATAGGTTTATTCTTGCAACATATTACTTATCAAAATAGATAAAATTTATCCCATTAAGAAAAGTTAAAGCTTATCACATCTTAAATTTTTTTTAAAGAACATATCATATATCAATTTGGATATCCTCATTTAATCATACCGAATAATGGTCGTCATTTAAAAGCTCCAAGTAAGTTTTCTAGATGTCATAAAATTGATTAGAGATACTCAAGTATCTATTACCCTCAAGTATATGGATTAGCTGAGGCCTTCAATTAATATTTTTACAAATCTTAAAGAAAAATTTAAATCTTAATAAGATTCAATGGCATGAAAAATTGGGAGAAGCTTTATGGGCACATCAAACCATAAATAGAACACATGTTGATTCCTTATAGGTTATTAGACCTAAACTATTGTCCAAAGGTTAACTAAGAGGGGGTGAATTGGTAATTTAAAAATTTTCTTGGATTTTTAAATAGAAAATCATTTTGAACCTCATAGCACATTAATTTAAATTTTAAAATAAACTTTTCAACCACAGTAAATAACTTGCAGTAAATAAATGCAAAAATTAAAAGGCATAAAGATTTATAGTGGTTTGGTAAAACACAACCTATATCCACTCCCAGAAGACTCCCTCTTCAGGAGTTGCATTATTACCAAAGTGCCTCTCCTTATTCCCCCACAGCAAAGTGGAGAAGCCTTTAGAAAACTCTCTTCCAGCAATCCTCAATGCGGTAGAGAACAATCACCCTTTCACAACCTCAATGTGTCAGCAAAGTACCATCGTCTGTTCACATCCTCCAAGTGTCGGTAGAGTACAGTCATCTATTCTCACTCTCCAAGTGTCGGTAGAGTACCGTCATATGTTTACACTCTCCAAGTGTCGGTAGAGTACCATCATCAATTCACACCCTCCAAGTGTCAACAGAGTACTGGATCTTCTTCAAAGATCTTCTCATGAGCAACTAGAAAGAAGAAAAGAAGAGTGATCACCAAAAATATAAAGAGATAATTATCTTTGAGTAACATTGTGAACCCTTCACTCTCCACTTGCAAGAAATCTTTATCAAACAGTCTCCCACACTCTATGTTTCACTTGCTCTTGAAAATTCATGAAGACAAGTTTTATTCACATCAGTTTTATGGGAAATTTTATATTAGACATACAAAAAACCATCCAAAAAATTGAAAATTTCCATTTTGAGCGTACAAAGTTGAACTGCATGATTGTATATTTTTACGTACGAATAGTTCAAGAACTATTACGTACAAACCTTATGTGAATCGGTATGAAATGATTTCGTACATGATGATCATCCAGTATGAACCAAGGTCATATTGTACGAACAATTAGAAAATCTTTCATCTTCGTAGGGATAAAGAGGGACCCCACAATTTCGTACCATGGATGGCGTACATACTTTGACAACATTATACAATACAATCAATTACAAAAACTTTCAAGATCATCTGGACGAAAAGGGACCCATCTAACTCATACACTGGATGTCATACATATGATGACGACATGATACAGTATGAAATGTTCCTAAATTTTTCAAATTTATTTGGATGAAATGGGACCCATCCAATTCGTACCTTCAATGGCGTACGTATGATGACAACATGGTATGAACTATTTAGAAAATTTTCAAAATCATTTGGCCAAAAAAGGACCCATCCAATTCATACCCTAGATGACATACATACAAATGTGATATCGTACGATAAGATTCATACTTAGTTTTGACTTTTTATTTGTTTGACTACTCGTAGGGGAAAATATCGGAACAAATTGCCTCGTATGAAAAGACTTTGTACAGTACGATCAATTTTAAAAATTGTATATTTAAACTCTCCACCGGTGTGTATGTGCATAGTTACTCAATTACAATCACACTCTCTTAGACTCAATAAAATGAAAAATACAGACTTCAGTTACAATAAATCCTAAACTGATCTGATTTAATGTCTTCAACAATCTAGAGTATGATTTTCCTAAAATATTAATACATGAAAACAACAAAATAATGCATCTGAAATATGTTAGGAGAAATTATAATCAAAGCCATAATATTTGAAATAAAAAAAATACATGTTTCAATAATATTTAAATTAAAACTAAGTTGTAACTATCTTAAAAATCTTTTCCTTTTTGATGATGGAAAAATAATTATTGTTTGAGTGAACTTATATACCCTAAATTTCTCTTTAGCCTCCCCTTAAAGAAGGAACATGTGAACATAGAGAAATTCTTTGAGGAACACAATCAATTTTATTTATTTATTTTAACAAATAGCAAAAACCAAAAAAGAAAAAAAATACAAACACATACAATATAAACCCACAAGCACAAAAACAAAAATAAAAATAAAATCAAAAACAAAAAAAAATAATATTAACTCCCCCTTTTGACAACAATAAAAAAAAAAAAAGGTTGAAATGAAAGATGTCATAAGAGAAACCATAATAATTGATCTTAAAAGAGATTGAAATATAATTGTAATAACAAAATTAATTACCATTATATGGAAATGAAGGATTCAAAATATTTTAAATTAAAATATAACTTAGATAAAAATTGATCAAGGCTATGAAACATTCTAGACAATTAGATAACGAGAATTATCACAAAAGTGACGAAATGGGGATTAGTTAATTTCAATTTTCAAAATAAAATATAATTAAAAATTAAATTAATTTAAAATATAGAATAAATGATAGAGAAAAGAACATATTCATTGGCAACATTGCGCATCTTTTTATATTTGGACTAATTTTATGACTCTTTTCAATTTGCGAATCATTCCGCATTCTTTAAATTTTTTTACATATTATACATTTCCTTATTATAAACTTTTTTTTTAATTGATCTTTTTGAAATCTATAATAAAAAAAATTAAATTTCTCTAATTACAAAGATAATTATATTGAAAAGAGAAATAAAAAATAATAAGACATCAAAATTGTAATAAGAATATTTAAATTATGTTTTACCTAAAAAGAACATGAGATTTATATCCTTAACTTGATCGAGTTATAAGTTAACGTAAATTTTTGAAAAATTAGATATCATAATAAAATTAATTTTATAATGTATGTTAATTCATAACACTTTTAGATCAATTAAAAAAGGAATATTATATAAGCATATTTACATTTCAAACAAAGAAAAAGAATAATTAAACAAAACAAGTCATTTTTTATTGATATCAATTAAGGATCAGATACCTTGAAGTAATTGATATCAAATCATAATAATAAAATAGCATAACATCAAGAACACTAAAATCATATATGGAGAGGACAAGTATAACATAAAGATAATAACATTAAAATCATCATATCTAGAGAGGAATCGCAAAGAAAACACAAAATAAGTACATTTAAAACTCTAAAGGACCCTGGTCTGGAGGAGGAGGCTGGTTGAAGATTGAGAAATAGCTATTCATTAAAGCTACATTAGTGTTCACTGAGTCGAACTGACCTCGGATCTAACCCATGTCTTGCTGGTATTATGCATCCTACTGGTTTAAGTGAGACTGAATTTGATTAAAATGTTGATCAAAATGACTCTCTAACTGTTCAAAGCACTGGACCATCTCCCAAAAGTCAAGTCCATGAGCAGGTGCAGGTGATTCCCCTTCTTCTTAAGTATCCTCACTTGAATTATCATTCTTCCCAAAAAGTGATCGAAAAGAAGCATCGGTGAAGTAGATTGGCAACTGAGTGGGAACATTAGAATGAAAAATGTTGTACTTCTTTGTTAAGATATATGTCACTAGATGTTCTATAGAAATATTTTTTCTTCCTCCTATGAGAAGAAAACCCAATTTTAGAAAGGTTATGAATGTAATCTAGAATGATTTGGGCTTCATCAATTTGTTTTCCAGTCATGATTAAATAGGTAAATGTGGATAGAAAATGAGTAATGTTAATGCGATCACCAAACTTAGGAATGATCAAAGGTTTAAGCACATACTAGATGATCCTAGCATTTTAATTCAAAGTATATACTCTAGCCAAGTGAGAAACTTGAGTAACACCTCTAAGAGTCTTATTATTTCAGACCAATTATAGTCAGATTTAGAGGTTAGAAAGTGTGCTCTTATCCCAGGAGTCCTTAAAAAGAGAAAGTTTCCTAGATCTTCCCTGGTTATTTTTACCCATTATTTCTTAATAAAAGATGTTATTTTGCTCTCGTCCTTGCTATAACTCATGTTTGCTAAAATGTAGTGAAATATCTCCTTATGATAAGCATAGATCAAAGTCAGAATAAAGGTGAATTGAGTTGAAGCAAAAATAGGCATGACTTGAAAGTGGATATCATCTTTAATTAAGAGTCTTGATGGAGTGATTTGTGTAGCGACAAACCTATAGTAGGAATCCTCATTTGCTCTAGACAGAAAGTTTTCATCTCCACCCCTAGATGACAAACACTTAGAAACTCTTCCGTGATTGCTAGAAATTAGTATTTCTAAGATGAGAAGGATTCAAGGAGGATTTTGAAGTGAATGAAAATGAATTCTAAAGCCCTCCTATTTTAAAAAAAAATGACCCTTTGTACAGTATAAAAATTAGTTTGTATGTACGATCTTGAGATCGTATGGGACGAAAAAAGTTTTGTATGGATGAATGAAAATATTCAAAATGAAATGACTTTTTGTAATCGCACAAGTTATGAAGCATCCTTTCGTACAGGCTTTTTGACTAGATGATCGTACAGATGAATAGGTGTTCATCAAGGTTGATTAGTAATTTAAGATCATTTTAATGACAATTAGTTTTATCCCCCATAGAGAATGACACGTTGTTTGTATAGACAAAATAACATTTCATATGTACAATAAGTTATAATAACCAATTATACTCGGATAACCATCTACGTGTGCACAAACGAACGAATACAAATCATATTGGATGATATCAATATCGTAAAATATAATCTATGTTAGAAAATCAAAACTTTACGTATTCAGTTCAAAACAATGATGGAATTCCTTAAACCAGTTGTTAGGTGGAGGAACACCTCAAGCTCTTCAGTTGACATTATGAAAGATGCGTGGATCCTAAATAAAGGTCTAGACAGATGGCCTACCTTTATTACTGTTGAAGAGGATGATTTTTTGAAGCTGCGGGATTTTATTATAGAGGGGAGGTGGGATCTGATGAAGTTACATAGATGGTTTGGATAGATTTTGGGGGATAGCATAACTCAACTTCAAAACATTGATAGCATGTCTCGTGATCAATTAGAGATTTTGCTCAAATTACCTGGTAGATCTCTCTTGGCTATGGTGGTTGTGAATAATAGGAATTACGATGAGGAGTATAGTAGATGGTTTAAAAAGCTACACTTATCACCCTATGTGGAATGTTTCTTGTAGTATGTGTTTAACAATGCCATACCTACCAATGATTTTTTATTTTATAGAAGAATGGTGAATAAAAACTCTTATCCTAGGGGTTGTTTGGAAGCAGAAAAATATTAATCATGTGGTATTAAATTGTTCTTTGATTCATATGGTTACAGCTAAGTTGATTGAATGGGGATTCAACGTTCCAACAGTTTCTTCATTTACTGATTGTATATCATAGCTCAAATCTTTATCGGGTTGTAATAAGTTTATTGGAAAATTAAATTATTTAACAATGTTTGTTTCTTGGAAAAGCAGGAATCAATTAAAGTAAGGAGTTGAAGAATTTGGATTGGGATTCATTGCATCAAATGCTATCAGCATAGCCTCTAAAGTTTTAAAGTTTAATATAATTTTAGAACTCTAGGGTGCAAACCAGCTTCAACTGAATTGCTCTTCATTGGCACCCTCCTCCTCCTGATTGGATTAAAGTGAATATTGATGCATCTCTCTTACAATTCTTTTAAGCTGGTATTGGTGGTGTATTTAGAGATCACAAAGGAAGGTCTGTTTCAGCTTTTGGATTGAAATGCACTCATTTGGATATAGGAGCTTTGGAACTTTCTGCTTTTCCATACTTGAAGGTTATTATTAAAGAATGGATTATGGAAGCAAAAGGATTAATAAAGAAGGGAGATATTTTAAATGTCATTAAATATCTTCAAACTTCAGTTTAAAGAGCAGATTGGAATAAAAGCATAGGTGAATTTTAAGACCTATCATTCCTTAAAGATTTTGGTTCATTTCTATTTCATTTTACTTATAGAAATTGTAATAAGTTAGCAGATTAGTGTGCTAACTTAGCATTAGAAGGTGATTTTTCTTGGGATGATCTTTCTTGTAATAAGATTCCTCCTACATTCATTTCCTTAATTAAAGAGAATGGTGATAGCGATTCTATCACCTAGTAGTTTGTATCTAGGTATTTTCTCCTTTTCTTTTAATGCTATCAGTATTTTCTTCAAAAAAATACGATTGACATGCTACAAAATTCATATGGGATAAAAATAATTTTGTACAGTACTAATATAACACTTTGAAAATTCAGTACGAAAGATCAGAAATAGAACTTTTGATACATGATACTTGTTTAGATTAAATAAAAAAATAAAAAAACAAAACCAAAATAAAAAAACACACACACAACCAAAACATTAACAACCAAAAATAGAAAATACACATAGAAACATATAAGGTTTGTAGAAGATTTTATTTAAGCATTATGATCGATAGATCACACCTAGCTTTGTTCTTAATGTGCGAAAAGTATTAAAGGCTGGTGCTTTTGTAAAAATGTATGCAAGTTGATTTTCATTTAAAATATGATTCAATTCAATTTCTCCTTTGCATGCATGATACCTAATGAAATGATGCCTTATATCTATATGTTTGGTTCTATAATATTGAATAAGATTTTTTGCAATGCAAATGGCACTAGTGTTATCACAATAAATTGGAATTATGCCTATTATAAATCCTAAAAAAATCAATTGTTGTTTTAACCAAAGAACTTGCCACACAACTTCCTAAGGCAAGGTATTCAGCTTCAATAGTAGATAAGGCTACAGAATTCTATTTTTTAATGGTCCAAGATGAAAGTGCTCTGATGGCACTTGAAAGTTCGTTAGAGATGTTAAGCCCTATGAACCAGCCCAAGCTAACCAAGAGAGGTGAATTGGAAAGCTTTAAAACCAAAGATAAAACTCCAACCACAATCACAGCAAATAAAGTGCAAAAATTAAAACGCGGAAGCAGTAAAAAGAAAGAACACTCTGGATTTTTAGTGGTTCGGTCAAACCTTGACCTACGTCCACTCCTTGCAGGCACCCTCCAAGTATTTCACTACAAAAGTGTCTCTCCTTTAGCCCCCAAAGCTAGGTGGAGAACCCCTTACAAAATCACTTCCACCTTCTCCGGTGCGGCGGAGTCGCCGGATCCTTTGACACCAAAGAGATCTTCTTCTTTGGTGAACTTACCTCGAGACAAGCCTTGAATCTGATGGTACTAAGGTGCGAGCTCGCCGGAGCAACCGTGTGGATCCCCCACCACACTCCCTTGTGTTCCTCCCCCTCACAGGATCTTCTCCCTCTCAAACTCCACCCTTTCCTCTCTCCCTTTCAAGCTCTCTCTCCAAGTTTCCCCCACAAGAACAAAGCTACAATGGCTGCCAAAGACACTTACAAAGTGTCATGCCAAGCTTAAATAGAAGAGCTAAAAATAAGCTCATTAATGCAAGTTGCCGACATTATCGTCCAGGATGATAGGTATATCATCCTAGCTGATCAGTACAAATTCAGCTCATCAGCCCGAGGCGATTTGGGATGATCAGAAGAAAATTGGTTACATTGTCCTGGCTGATATCACGATCGTCCAGGCCGATTAGTTTAAAACCAATTTCAATTGTCCTGATCATCGCCCTGAATTGGAGCTGTCCGATGTAGATCATCCAGGACTTTGTCCCGGCTGATCAGGCGATCATCCCGGACAATGTGATTGTATCAATCAACCATTAATGCTTTCCAAAGATACCAGATCAATTTAGGCATAATTGAGTTAGATCCGCCTGGATGATATAAATATCGTCCTGGCCGATTTCCTAAAATAAAGAATTCCTAAACTGATTATGGTGGTTGATTCTTTCTGAATTAAGACTATCATCCTGGCCGATACATGTATCGTCCAGGCCGATATCAATGACGGCTGCCTTAATGATGATGCCCTAATTAGGGTTTCTGATTTTGGACATATCGTCCCGGCCGATATTACCAAAAATAAAAATCTTATAGGGAACAACAGGAAATCTTCCAAGTTACAAATTAACAGATCCCACACCAAATACAACAGACTCAAGAAAGGAAAAAGATTACAAACTGACACAGACCTAGTCTACCCAATCTTAAGTTGGTTCCAAAATTCAGTCTGATCGTGTGGACCTGAAACGTTAGCACAAAAGGCAATCATAGAGAAATAAGGAATATTTGCTATCATCAAAATCATAAACCATTGATCCGCAACAATCTCCCCCTTTTTTATGATTTGAATTTTTTAAAAAGAACAATTTCTCCTAATCTCCCCCACACTAGAATAACACTTTTAAAAAATAGGAGAATGAAATTATTTTTGTTGTTTTTAATTTTTTGAAAGCAAGATATAAATACGATAATAGTACAAAAAATCAACAATACGTTCTTCCCTTTAACATTATCCAAAAGAGAGGAGGCACAAACAAAATCAAAATGAATAAAAGAAAAAAAATGTTTCCTGATCTAGTGAAGAACAAATATTCTTAAAATGAGA
>NW_021318927.1:163901-172212 GCF_001605985.2 Dendrobium catenatum
AAGAAACTAAAGAATTTCTTATAAATTGATAAGTTTCATATGTACTCTTTTGATCAACCCTACAACCTGCAAAGTTTGAATCTGAATATCCAATAATTTTAAATGAAGAACTATACTTAGGATACCAAATCTCTAAATTTTGAGTTCCTAAGAGATATCTCAAAATTCTTTTTATTACTGTCAAATATGATTCTTTTGGATCTGATTAAAATCTAGCACACAAACAAACAATAAACATAATATCATGTTTGTTAGTAGTCAATAAAGCAAAGATCCAATAATTCCTCTAAATTTCTTTTGATCAATAAATTTTCCCTTTGGGTCCTTATCCAACTGAACCAAGTAACTCATAGGTGAACTATCTAGTTTAGCATTGTCCATTTCATACTTTTAGAGGATATCCTTAACATACTTCAACTGATTAAAAAATATTCCCTCCTCAATTTACTTAATGCTAAAACCTAGAAAGTAACTAAGATCTCCTATTAGGCTCATCTCAAATTCACTACTCATTATTTTAAAAAAATCATCACAAAGGATTTTTGTTGTAGATCCAAAAATGATATCATTAATATAAATTTCAATAATGAGTATATTATCTCCCAATTTCTTTAAAAAGAGAGTGGTATCCACACTTCTTTTTTCAAAACATCTCTCATGTAGGAAAGTGCTTAACATCTCATACCAAGCCCTAGGTGCCTATTTCAATCCAAATAATGACTTTTCAATTTAAAAACATGATTTGGGTATTTTGATTTTTCAAAATCTAGAGGTTGTTCAACATAAACAACCTCTTATAACATCCCATTCAAAAAGGTACTTTTAACATCTATTTGATAAATATTTAAATTCTTTAAAATAGGCAAAGGCTAATAAAACTCTAATTACTTCAGGTCTCACTACAGGGGAATAAGTCTCCTCAAAATTAATTCCTTCAATTTGATTATACCTCTTAGCCACAAATTTAGCCTTATTTCTAACATTAACTCCTTAGTCATTCATTTTATTTTTAAATATCCACTTAGTTCCAAGTACACTTTAATATTTGGACTTACAATTAATTCCTAAACATTATTCCTTACAAATTGATTTAATTCTTCTTGCATTGCCAAAATCCAAAATTCATCCGAAAATGCTCGATTTACATTTGTGGGTTCTATTATTAAAATAAAGGTAGAATGATTGAAGTGCTTGATTTACATTTGTGGGTTCTTATATTGCTTTACTTAGTTCGTGCCTAGTTCTAACACCCTCACTAGGTTCACCTAAAATAAATTCCTTCGGATGATTTTTAGAAAATTTTGAATCTATAGGCAAAGGGTTTTCTATCTCCAAATTTTCTTCCAATTAAATCTTCTCAATCCTTTGGGAGTTATTTTCTAGATCATCCTCTTTCAAACTTGGCTCTTTCAAAATTTCAAATTCATCAAATATAACATGTGTGGTATCCTTAACTACCCAAGTTCTTTTGTAAAATACTCTATACGATTTTCTAACATTAGAGTATCCTAGGAAAATTCCTTCATCTGATTTTGGATCAAATTTTCTTAAAAAATATTTTCCATTATTATGTATGAACACCTTACATCCAAAAACATGCAAATGTGACAAATTAGGTGTTCTTCCTTTAAGAAGCTCATAGAGTGCTTTATTCAATTTTGATCAAATGTTCACCCTATTCAGAACATAATATGCAATATTAACCATTTAGCCCAAAAATATTTAGGAAGTGAATTTTTAGCCAACATGGTTCTAGTGGCATATTTTATTCTTTCATTTGACTACCTAATTATGCTGAGGGATTCTAAGTGTAGAAAAGTTGTGATAAATTTCTCATTCTTTACAAAAATCCTCAAATCTTTCATTTTCAAATTCACCTCCATAATTACTTTAAATTCTTAAGAAATTGACACTATAGTTTCCTCTGAATCCAAGTCAAAAAATCTCTAAATTCCTCGAATAATTCATTCTTATGAAATAAAAATTTAACCCACGTGCATCTTGAGAAATTATCAACTATCACAAATCTGTATACCTTCCCTCCTAGACTTATAGTACTAATCAGTCCAAAAAGATCCATATGTATAATCTCCAATAGTTTAGTAGTTCTAGGATCCTTATTAGTATAAAATGTGGACTTCATATTTCCTAGTTTACATGCATCACAAAGGTGATCCTTAGTAATGACTAGTTTTGGTATACCTCTAACCAAATCCTTTTGGGTAATTTTCTTAAAATTTTTCATACTAGTATGACAAAGTCTCCTTTAACATAACCATGATTCATCAAAAATTGGATTTAAACAAAAAGCATTAGGAGTTTTAATACAATTCAAATCAAGCATATAAACATTATTTGCTCTAATTCTATGCAATACATCATTTCCATTTAGGCTTAATATATAGTTAGTGGAAATAAATTTAATACTATACCATTTATCACATATCTGGCCAATACTTAACAAATTATGCATTAAGCCTTTAACAAGTAATACATTCTCTATGAAAAATTTTTGTAAGTTTTTGATCATTCTTGTGCCAACGACTTTCTTGGTGGTGTTACCTCCCAGTGTTACCTTGCCTCCATTCCTTGCTTGCAGTGATAAGAATTGTGTAGTATCTCCATCCAAATACTTTAAATAAGCACTGTCCAAGTTCCGAGTGCTCTCATGAGGCCTTGTATGAGAGAATGCCTGCAAAACAATCAATCGTTAGTCTTGGGAACCCAAATAAGTTTGGCTTCTCCATTTGACAAAATAAAACTAGATGCATGCATGATATGACTTGGTTTACACATCTTAGGTCTCTACACTAAATGAGTTTTTCTATGTAAAGTATAAGTGTGTGAAATATGTCCAATCATCCCACAAATAAAGCATTTAACTCCAGGAAATGGGTTTCTGAATCTTCTATAATAAATTTTTCTCTTCCTAGGTTTTAAAATTTTTGACATCATAATAAGATTAGTAAATTCTTCAAGTGTTGGGGGTATCTTATTTTCTTAGAGAGATTTTTGTTTCAACATAAGAAATGTGTTTACATCTTCTAACATATTAATATCATATTTTAGATAGTGTTCTCTATTCTCATATTCATTCCTAAAATCCTTAAATTCTTTTTCCAATTTAGTATGGAATGATTTTAAAGGATCATTTTATTTATTCAAGTCATCAAGTTCATCAAGTAAGCTCATGAGGTTGTTATTTATCTGTGTGTGATCTTTCCTAAGGATTTTATGCTATTTTAACAATTCTTTCATTTCTAGGTTCAGTCTAGCATGCATTTTCTTAAGTTCTTTATATGCATCATGTATTCTTTTAGAAACTTAAAGTAATTCAGTATAGATTAAGTCACATACCTCTTCTTGATCTGACTGATCAAGATTATCATCCATTAAAGACAAGTTGGTGACTTCCTCCTCCTTTTCTATTTCTAACGAATCCGCTCAAAAGTATATTTGAAACCTCTTCTTTCCTTTCTCACATTTACTTCCTCCTCCACCTTCTCTATGCTAGGAGTCACTTTGAGATTGGGGTAATTCAATTTAACATGTCCAGGTTTTTTGCATTCATAGCAAATAATATCATTAGAAACTTTAACATTTTTATGGAACTTATCTTAGTTCCACTATTGGCATCTCCTCTGCTTCCTTTTTAGAAAACTTCTAAATTGCCTTATCATCAAGGCAATATTGTCATAGTCCTTAGGTTGTGACTGATCACACTCCAAATCATTCACTTTTAGTGTTATATTCTTTTCCTTTTGTTATTCACCTGCATCAATCTTCTTTTGACTCACTCCTTGCTTGTAAATAATTAGTGATCCTATCAATAGAGTAAACATTTAAATCCTTAGACTCTATAATTGCAATTATCTTAGCATCATAAGGAGTATGTAAACAATGAAGAATATTATTAACCATTTTAGTATTCTTTAGTTCCATACCTAATGAATGCAAAGAAGTGACTATTTTAGTGAATCTTATGTAAATGTCATAAATAGATTCATTAGGTTTCATATGAAACAATTCATAGTCATGTAATAAGATATTTAATTTAGATTGTTTTGCTTCATTAGTCCCTTCATAAGTAATACAAAGTCAATCTCAAATATTCTTTTCACTTTTGTAAGTGGAAACCCACATGTAATCTTTTGACTTAAGTGCATAAAAGAAATTGTTTCACATGACCTACATCCACTCATTGAAGACTCCATCTTTAAGTATTGCACTATTACCAAAGTGAATCTCCTTTTACCTGCACACCAAGGTAGAGAAGCCTTTACAAAACTCTCTTACTCCAATCCCTGGTTCGATAAAGAACCATCATCCTTTCACACCCTCCAAGTGTTGGTAAAGTATTATCATCTATTCACACCCTCTAAGTGTCGGCAGAGCACCATTATTCATTCACACCCTCCAAGTGTTAGTAGAGTACCATCATCTGTTCATAACCTCTAAGTTTCAATAGAGTACCATCATCTTTTCTCACCCACCAAGTGTCAGCAGAGTACCATCTTATATTCAAACCCTCCAAGTGTCGACAGAGTACCATCAACTGTTCACACCCTCTAAGTGTTGGTAAAGTACTATCGTCTATTTGCACCCTCCAAGTATTAGTAGAGTACCGTCGTCTGTTCACACCCTCCAAGTGTTGATAGAGTACTGTTATCTGTTTACACCCTCCAAGTGTCGACAGAGTACCGTCCTCTGTTCACACCCTCCACTTTTCTGTAGAGTATAAGATCTTCTTCAAAAATCTTCTTGCGAGGAACGAGAAAGAACAAAAGAAGAGTGATCACCAAAAATATAAAGAGATCCTTACCTTTGAGTAAACTTGTGAACCCATCACACTCAACTTATAAAAAAATCTCTCTCATATACTCTCCCATACTCTCTCTTTCACTTACTCTTTAAAATTCAAGAAGACAAAACTTTTTTACATCAGTATTAGACAAACTTTTATGTCAAAGATATGAAAAACCATCCAGAAGACTAAAATTTTCCATTTTGAGCATACACGATCATATGTTTGTTCACACGTACAGTTTAAAAACTATTATGTAAGAACCTTATGTGAATAAGTACAAAATGATTACATACATAATGATCATCTAGTACGAACCAAGTTCGTATAGTAAGAACATTTAGAAAATTTTTCATCTTTGTTGGAATGAAGAGGGACCCCATAATTTTGTACCATGGATGTTGTACATAAGATGAAGACATCGTACGATACGATCAGTTAACAAAAATTTCAAGATTATTGGGATGAAAAGGCACTCATCCAACCCGTACACTAGACGACGTATGTATTATGCAAACATCATATGGTAAAAACCGTTTAAAATTTTTTTAGAATCGTCTAGATGAAAAGGGACCCATCTAATTTATACCCTTGATGGCATACATATGATGACAACATCGTATGGTATAAAGCGTTAATTATTTTTTTCAAAATCATATGTATGAAAAGGGACCCATCCAATTCATACCCTAGAAGGCGTACGTACGAATGTGATATCATACGGTACAACCCATAGTTAAAAAAATTTTCTACTTTCTATTTCTTTCACTGCTCATAGGGGAAAATAATAGAATAAATAATCCTATATGAAAAGACTTCATACAGTATGATCAGTTTTAAAAATTGAAGATTATAAACTCTCCCCCCGTGTTTATGTGCCCAGTTACTCAATTACAATCACACTCTATCAGACTCAATAAAATAAAAATGTAGAATTTATTTATAATAAACCTTAAACTGATCTGATTTGAAGTCTTCAATAATATGGAGTATGATTTTCTTGAAATATTAGTACACACAAAAAACAAAATAATGCATTCAAAATATGTTAGGAGAAATTTTAATCAAAAAAATCATATTTGAAATCATAAAAAACATACATGTAGTAAGAATATCAAAAATCAAAAACTAAGTTGCAACTATCTCAACAACAGCAACATAGTATGCATTTTTTTTAACCAATTGAGTAGAGGTTATTATCCCATTAGAGGTATAGCTTCCTTCTCAATGCATTTTAGTAAACTATAAAATAAATTTAGAATTAAAAGTGTTTTGAACTGATAAATATAAATTATATATCTTACCTAATTAAATTCTTATTTCATATATAATGTAGAGCATATGCATCCCAAGATCTCTATTAAGCTTATAGGGGTAAAAAGGATATCAACTGACCTCCTACAGTTATATCAACTCCTTAAGAACCTAGCTTGATTTACATCATATGTCTAGGTATGCAAACATACTATTTTAACATTCCTAAATATTTTTGCTTTACTCTTATGAGGTTGTACATCACATTAGGCTTTAACTATACATATGGCCACTATGTGCATTAAATAAAGAGCCAGAAATTATTAAAACATCTTTTAACTTTAGTGCATAAGAATTTTTATTTGTACTTAACAACTTCTGTACATCATCAATCTAGAAAATTAATCAGACACAGAAGAAAAGATAAGCAAACTCATTTCCATTAAAATCATAGAAGAATAAAAATTTAAGAGTAATATCACCATGAAGGATTAATGTATCTCCTCTACACTCTTTCCTTAATGTATTTAGTTGCTCAAGTAAACATAGACTAAAAAATCTAATGATTGTATTAAGAACTTCCCTAAATTCTTATAGTTTTCTCCCTAAGAGAGATTCAAAGAAGTAATCTTAAATGTACTGAAATTAAAAAACTGACTAAACTCTCCTACAAATATAACATAATGAATATTTGTAGGAAAAAAATAAAGTAGACAGCTGGTGCTGCGGTTCTTTAAAGGTTGGTACCACATCGACCAAAAAATGACACTACTGTGATGTTGCTTTTACTCCATCGCAATGCTTGCTAACATGGATTAGTTACTTTGTGAAAAATCACGTCAATTTTCTAACAAGTTATTTCATTGTCTGGGGCCGCGATGCTATATCAGACTTAGAATTTTGTGTTTTTTTATATTTTTCCTACACAACACAACTAAAACAACACATTTTCATTTAAAATATAACACATTATTTACACTTATTAAATTCTCTCTAGCATAAACTCTTACTTGTCCTGAAGAAAGTAAAAATATTGAAATTCTGATTAAATGATTAAATGATGTAAAAAAGTGATAATTTAAAATTACTAAAATATAGGTTAATACAACATGATCTAGAAGTAGTAAAAATGAACAAGATTATAATAGTTGTTTAAATAAATTAATAAATACACTAATCAACCATCCTTATTATTACTTAATTTTAATTCGTAAGTTATAAATTTAGTTATTAATTTTTAAATTTTAATGTGAATAATTTAGTTTAATGATTAGATATGTTAGTAGTTAAAATTAGAACTTTCATTACTTCACCATCATTAATACAAGTTTTCTTATTTTATGTTTTATGAATTTAAATATAAGATTGTCATTGGATTCTAAGCTTTTGACAGATACCAATTTTTGAATTTACTCATCTCCTCTTTTTCTTTTATTTTAGAAGTATTTTCATGATTATTGTTTTTATATGGAGTACATAATTAATGATTTTCAATATCAATTTTTTCTTCGAAACCTTTTACAATATAAATAAATTTAATATAAGGATTTTATAAGATTACAAATTCCAAATTCATGTTGTTTATGATTTTCAATTTTAATGTAATTGTTTAGGATGACTAATTATTAGTTTTTTCTAATCTATGAAGTATAAATAGTATTCATTTGAACTATGATCTATGGTTTTATTATTATCCTCATTTTACATAATTTTTAATTATTATTTTTACTAAGGTTAATTAAATATTTAGAATATAACAAATTATAATTATCATGAGGGGAATTTTAATAAAATGTAAATAAAAGAAATATGGAAAACAATTAACACTATTCATGCTTTCATATAAAAGATAAAGTGTGCATAAAATATGTGATAACATAACATAACACTGGTTATAAGATAAATAGTGCTCTAGGCACCACGCATAGCATATTAAGTGGGTTACCTCCCAAAAGTGCTATGTTGAAAGTCTTCAGCTAGTATATCCATTACAACATATCATAATAAAATAAACATGTTTCCCCATAAAAGTAGTCTTTAATCTCTCTCTCTCTCTCTCTCTCTCTCAAGCAAAAGAAAATTAACTCCTAACTCTCTGAATCAGGATCTTCCTCCTCCTTCTCAGCATCATCGTTACGACCCTTTTCTCTTGGCTTCCATATAAATGGTTTGTAGGTAGATGCTAAGGGCAATTCAGGATATTCAGGATGCTCCACAAAAGGATAACTCATGAACATACTGTTAAGATAGTTG
>NW_021318927.1:172312-196077 GCF_001605985.2 Dendrobium catenatum
TTAACAACCTAATTACTAGACTCAACACATACAAATAAGTGCATCATTCAAATTTGAAGTACATCTATAATATTACTCATGTGGGTCCTTGCTATATGCCATTTTCATTTTCATCTCAAATTCCCAATCCTTAGTTGCCTCACAAAAGTGACTCACCTCTTTCAATTTTTCCCTTTGGTTAGCCTCTTGCTCTCCTAATATTTTTGGAGCTCTAGCACTCCTACTATTATTGTGGCTTCCAATTCTACCATATATCTAAGCTCTTTAAAATCACCTTCCTCCTCATTTTTTCTTGCTTGCTTAAAACTCAAAATCTTTTTTTTTTTTGTGAATGCTTGAATAGGGAATAATTTTTCTTCATTCTATTCCCTCTTAACACCAGCTACTACACATAAAACATAAATAAGAGAAGGGTTACCTAACCCAATATATGTAGTACCCCTAATGATGTACATAAGAGATAAAAATAAGTTTCCAAACATTAATAGAAAATACTTTTGAACTTAATAATTCAAACTAGTCATAAGTGACTTCACTTATATTACAATTAGGCAACAAAAAGGTAGAAATCAAATAATGCCAAGCTTTAGACATTAGTTTCATAAAGGTGGCAGGAAAATTGATAATTATATTATCTTTATTCTTCCAACATTCTCCACTATTAGGTCTACCTAAAAAATTCAATTTCTCATCAAGAATTATAGGTTTACGAATGAAGGCATTGTGCTCGCCAAATTCAAAGACTCTAAGTTTGTTAACCTTTTTGATGGCTACATAACAAAATGTAACTCTCTTACCCCAAATTAACATATATTACCAAATGCCTTTTTTCCATTTACAAAAAAACTCATGATCAACATTAATAATGGTAGCATATGGTTCATCACAAGATCACTCCCAACCTCTACTTACTACAATTTACATAATGCATGGACTTGGAATCTAAATACCTCATTATGGAATCAACTATTCACTCACAAGTGAGTTAGGAAATCGACATTCAACATCCATAAAACTAAATTTGAACATATTTAAAGAGGCAAAAGATCTATTTTTACCAAACGTTCTAGGAGACATTCTTTTATAGAAGATTTTAAAGAAAATATACCTGTTTGAAGGAAATGGAAGGTCTTGAATGAAATGATAAAATTATTCCCCTACTTATAACATGATGAAGCATATCAATGCTGTAAGATATGGGTTGTAGATCTCAATGAAAAAAACAAAATAACAAAATGTTCACCCGATAAGCACTGTAGGGGTTTATGCCATGTGGCACAACGACATTTTCTTTTGGAAATTAAAGCGTCAATTTGGGATGGGCCACCACCACAGCATTTTACACGTGTCAATGTTGTGATGCATAAGTCAGTGAACCGCTGTGGCACTATATGTGATTCAATTATGTTGCTAGATAATGCCTTGATACTTAATAATTATGCCTCAACACTTACCTAATTTTAATACTTAAAGTTATAATCATGTAATGTACTTATAACTTTTGGGAGGTGCACACTTTTGAATTAAATGATTGAGCAATACAGCACTCAATCAAAAAGCACTGTGGCACTGAATATTATATATAGATAATAAAATGCACTAATATTTAGATTATAACTTTAAATATTATCACAAAATAGAATTTTTAGACAACAACTAATTCAATAATAAACAAACAACACATAAAATAAAGAATATAAGTGTAACAATGCAATTAAATCATCAATATAGTTACAATATTATAAAAGATGAAAAACTTCCCATGAAATGGCAGAGTGTAATTTTAAATTATAAAAAAGCTTAAGGCTCAATCTCCCCTAAACATATCTTAGATTTTCTTTGATAAAAATAATAAACCCTACTTAGTATACTCAAGTAAGCACGCTAAATCAAGTAATAAAATAATAAATTGGTATGTCAAACCCTTGAAGAAGTATGTTTTTTAGCAATCAACTATTACTATTGACTCTAATTGCAAATTTATCCTACTAAAATAATATTATTTATTATGTAGATTCAATCACTGAATAAAAATACTTAAATAATGAACACAATATGTAAATAAAGTGTTTTGTACCGATGAATGTAAATTGCATATATTTCCTAATGAAATTCTTATTTGTAATATAATTTAAAACATATGCATCCCAAGATCTCTATTTAGCTTATAGCGGTGAAAAGTATATTTTCTGACCTCCTGTAATGATTTCGTTTCCTTAAGAACCTAGCATATTTTCCATCATATATATAGGTATAAAAATATACTATTTTAATAATCCTTAATAATTTTTCATTCCTCCATCGAGGCTATACATCACACTAGATTTTAATTATGAATATGATCACTATAGGTATTAAATAAAGATGGGCATAATATTAACAACATCTTTTAACTTTAGAGCATAAGAATTTTCATTAGTAATTAATATGTTCTCTATACCATCAATTCAAAATAAGAGAATTAGCCCAAAATAGAATAAAAAATAAGCAAACTTAACTAAATTAAAATCATAAAAGAATAAAGATATAAGAGAATGATATCCCTAGTATGGGTAAATGTATCTTCTATACACTCCCTCCTCAATGTATGGAGGTGTCAAATAAATAAGGACTAAACACTCTAATGATTATATCAACTACTTCACTAAATTCTCTTGGTTGTCACCCTTAAATGTACTAAAATTAAACAAGTGAATGGTCTCTCCTATAAACATAACATAATGATTATTTATAGGAAAACATAAAGTAGGTAAATTGCACTAAGGTGCTTAAAAGGTCAAAGCCACTACAACTAATAGATGAACTAATGACATTGTGCTACTATTTTGGCTCCTCCACGTTGCCTTCTGATGTATATAAGTAACTTAGTGAACAGTTGCATCATTTAACTGACAGGTCATGTCCTTTAGAAGTTACAACTGCTATGTTGTGTCACTACTAACTTTTGAATGTTGCGGTGCTCGAATGAAAATTTTATCACAGAGGCATGATAAATTGTGATATGAATGCACTAGAAGATAGAAAGAATGGCCCAATGAAGCTAACCATTTTCATGCCACTATCCAACAAAGAAGTTGACATTGTAATGTCAATGTTGTGGGGTTTCAGCAATGCCTTTGATATCACTGTAGTGGTGATTTATTCGATATCATGGTGCTAGCTGAGACTTACAATTTTGTGCCCTTTTTATATTTTTCCTATACAATATAACTAAAAAAATTCACTAAAGTTATAATAAATAAAATAACACGTTATTAACACTTATTATACCATTAATTGGGCATTATACTGAGGTAATTAATAATCCTGAGAACACTTTTAACTAAGTTTGGTTAAGTGTGAAATGAACCCATAGTTATTTAGCTATTGGATTGGAAGTTCATGCTCAAATTATCTTATGAGATCAAAATTGAATAAGTTCTATCCATTAGATTCCCTAGATCAAACCATAATGTGGCTATTATTGAATTCAGTTATGAGAGACCGAAGAAAAAATCAGAGCCATTTAACTAATTTAAACTCAAAGAATGACACTCATTATGATGGATCAGATCTTATACTTCATCCTACTATTTTGAGTAGGGTTATTCTAGTCATTTTGTGTTTGATTGAATGATTGGGATTAATTCAAGTTATCTGACAGGCATGCCCACTATTTTAAGCGGCCAACCAGGCTAAGTCATGTGTTAAAGTATGGACAATTGAGTAAATCTAAGAGAGTTTAATTATAATAATTGTTTCTAACTTTGAAAAAACAAAACTCATCAGCCATTTAAGCAATTTTTGATTTTTAAGGTCTCTATGGATTCCACAAGAGGAGTATTATAAAAGCCTTATAGTTTTGAGACCTAATTCTAAGGGAATAAAAAGAAATTTTGCAAATAATTTCACTATATTTATGAAATCTTTTAGTATAATTAAATACAATAGTGCTCAAACTAACATGGATGGTTTTTGGACATGTTAGATATATGTCAAAAAATATTCAAGGTAGTTTCAATCTAATTCAAGCCTTACCTGTAAATTTAAATCTCTAGGTCAGATTTTAACCTTGAAATTCAAATTGAAATAATAATGAATCTATATACCATTTAGGTATTTTCTTTTGTGGATTGCTACATATTTTTTTAAGGATTCGTTAACCATTTATTTCATAAAAATCCTTTCTCTGGAATGTCTATCATGAATTTTCCAAATTATAGATGCACTTATTTTGAAAATTCACCATTAATAATAGAAAGGCTTTAATGAGCTTAATATTTTAGAGTTTTATCTATGAGTCATCATTGATTAATGTTTTAAAATTTAATACAATTAGAGTTAATTTGTCATGTCAATTAACAAATCCTAATATTATCTGCATAATTGATATAGGAACTTCCTTAAATAGAACTCACCCCTAGCTCCTAGGTGAAAATATGGCTATTCTAGAGTTTCCATGTTGGCGCCTCCATCCAACTAATTGTGGATTTTCTTCATGTTGATTTTTATGGATTGTGTTTTTTTCTCGTTGTTTCTTAATTTTCATGGAATTTTTTTGATATCCCAATTTTCTGTGGGATTTGGGTGATGACGCCCCATCATCATTGAACCATTGGTTCTCTTTGATAGCTCCTGGTAAATCTTGCTATTTTAAAGACATTTTTTTCATTGATTCTTCTTCTTCATCTACTAAGTTAGATTTGGTTCACACTTTCTTTAAAGGCTTGTTGTCTTTGATGTTTGATGATAAAGTGGTTTCTCATTTAGCTTCCCCCTTTGATTTTACTTTGGTTGGAAAATTTGTTTAACATAGACCTAAACTTGATGTGATTAGGAGGTTCTTTCTCAACCTATAACTTTCTGGAAGTTTTTCTGTTGGCTTGATGAACCAACACCATGTTGCAATTCAACTCTCTAATGATTTAGACTACAATCACATTTTTTCCAGAAGAACTTACTATATTATTGGTTATCAAATGCATTTACTAAAGTGGACTCCTAATTTTGATGTGAGAAAATAATCTCTAATAACTCATTTATAGATTTATTTTCCTAGTCTAATGCTTCATTTTTTTAACTATTAAACTATGTTTATGTTACATTCCAACTTTGGTAGACCTTTATAGAAGGACCAAGTGACTGCATTTATATCTTCCGCCCATGATTTGGTTGAATTAGATATTTAAAAGAAACTTCTTAATGAAATTTATATTGGGTCAGAGGTTAATGTCTATCACAAAAATTTGAATTTAAAAATTTGCCTAACTTCTATAACCATTGTAAGATTCATGGCCACTGTAATTCAAAATGCTTTATTTTACACCCTCATTTACATTATAATAATTGTACAAACAAAGTTTCTATGGGGATAAATATATTAGTGGATCAAAAATCTCATAAGAACTAGTGAAGGAAGCATTAGTGGAGGAAAATACTTCCTAGGACAAACCTCCTAATCATCCTCAATTTTTGGTGAATAAGGACCATGTGCTTCTTATAGAGATTGACTATTCTAGACCAGATAGTAAGAATGAGGCTGATAAAAATCTTAATGGTTATGGGAGGGTTTAATGACCCTCCTTAGGTTTTACTAGAATCTAATAATCATGTTTCTAATGTATTTAAAATGTGGATTGGCAAAATGGTGGCAATTACTTTTAGATAAAATTCCAAGTCAACTACTTCTTATGTGTCATGTGACTGACAAAATTTTATTTGACTTTTTTTATATTATAATTAATCATAATTATGCTAATAATAATTCATTTCATACTTTACTCAATGATCAGGATAATGGTTCAAAAGGGAGTTTTGAATAAGTAGAATTTATGGAGGACAAGTTCATCAGGCATGCTAGTAGCCAGGGAAATTGCATTATTCATCAAAATAATGGCACTGATCCGACCGAGAGAGCATCAGGCCATGAGGATGATAACAATATAAGTAATAAGGTTTCTTCTTCTATTAATCATGATGCAAGTGATATTACTAATGCTACTAACAATTTCGCTAATGATAAGCATGATTTCACTACAACCAAAAAGCAAGAAAAATAATAAAATAAAAAACTTGAATGTGCAATCTCCTGGAAGTACCCATTCTCAAACTTCTTAAGAGTATTATTTGGAATATTTGGGGTATTGGTTGCTCGTCATTGAGAATTAGGGTAAAACATTTATGTCATATTCATAATGTTTTTTCCTTACTTTACTTGAACGTCTTATTTCTATTACTAAGCTAGGTTAAATGGCTAGAGCTCTTGGTTTTAATCATAGTATGGTAAAAGTGTCTAACAAATTATGGATTTTTTTTGGAAAAACCTGGTTTCCATTGATGTTATTGCTAATCTCTCACAAGTTTTGCACTATAAAATTGCGTTTATGCAGTTTCAGTTCTATGCCTCCCTTATCTATGCTTCTTCCTCCTATTTTATTAAAAAGGTTGTGTCAAATCAGCTTTCTTCTATTAGTAGTTTAATTAACTCTCCTTGGTTAGTTGGTGGTGATTTTAATACTTTTTCTAGCCCTTCTAAAAGGCTTGGTGGCTCTAATCCAATTTTCCAATCTCTGGAAGATGTTAATAGCTTGATGATAGAGTGTAATTTGGTTAACATTGGTTTCAATGTTAATACTTTTACTTGGAATCATGGAAATTTGTGGAAATGGTTAGATCATGTGCTTTTTAATGATTTCTAGCTTAACTCTAGTTAGAACCCATTATTGATCATTTAAGTAAAACTTGCTTTGATCATTATCCCCTACTTATTGGTATTAATTCAAGGCAACATAACTATATTCCTACTTTAAGATTTCAAAATATGTGGTTGTTTGACAACTCTTTCAATAATTTGGTAAAAGAAAATTTGGAGGCTCCTCTACATCCTGATAATAATGTTGTTGGTAGGACTAGATTATAGCTCAAACTCAAAAGACTTAAATAAAAATTTAACTTGTGGAATAGAAATGTTTTCAATAATCTTTTTACAAATATTTTAATTGTTGAGGAGAAAGTCATTTCTTATGAGAGTAATTGCCAAACTAATCCTTCTGATGCTAATTGTATAAATTTTAAACATGCTAAGAATTTCATGTTCAAACTGCAATAGCAAGAAGACATTTACTGGAAAAAAATGTGCTTCAAAACATCTGATTGAAAGTTATAATAATACTAAGTATATTCATTCTTTGGTGAAGAAAAATAGAGCTTAGATTTTTATTCACAAAATAGATCTTCATGATGGGTCCTCGATTTAGGATGAGGAGGACAATACTAAGTCAATTGTGGAGCACTTTTCTAACAGGTTTAATAAAAATTTTGAACCTCTTCCTGTTAACCACATTGAGCTTATTCATTGCATCATCAACGTGGTCCATAATAGTATTCTTGCTATGTTTCCTTATTTGGAGGAAGTCTAAAGGATTTATTTTGCTATGAATGTTGATTCTGTGGCTGGGCCTGATTGTTTTACTTCTAATTTTAAAAAAACTTGGAATATTCTTTGTGATGATTTGTTTGCTACTATGATGATTTATTATGCTTATCGCAAAAAAGGTGGATGTTAATAATTGCGATGACTTTCATCTTATTACTATGTTCCTTCTTTAGTAAATTGATTTCAAAAATCTTGATGGTATGATTGTCCCCATTTCTTTCTAAAATAATTTCTCCTTATCAAACGGGCTTTGTCAAAGGTAGAACTATTTATGATAACATATTGTTGGTTCAAGAGCTTGTTCATGATCTAAACCACAAAGTAGGAGGTGGAAATCATATTTTAAAGTTAAATATTGTTAAAGCTTATGATAATAACATAATTTGGAAATTTTTATATCACATTTTAATGATTTTTAGTTTTACACTTTATTACTTTAATTAAAAATTGTATTGAAGGTTCTTACTTTCCTATTATTGTTAATGGAAAAAAGCATTGGTTTCTTTAAATTTTCTAATGGCATCAGACAAGGGAATCTTATCTTCCCTGCTTTGTTCATCATTGCAGCTGAATATCATTCCAGAGGTCTTCCCCACCTTTATTTTAAACACCCTAACCTTTACTATAGAACTCATGGTGGCATGCTTATCTCCTAGTTATGGTTTATTGATGATGTTGTCATTTTTTCTAATGGTTTTGCAAATATTGTTAGTGTCCTTATCCATTTTTTAAACAATTTTGAATAATTTAGTGTTTTAAATCTTAATAAAAATAAGTGTTGTTTTATCCCCTCTAAAAATATTCTTGATGATTGCATTAATTCTATTAAGGGTTTTTCTTGTTTTTTACAAAGTTTTCTAACCTTAAATTACTTAGGCGTTCCTATTTTAAGAGGTAGAAGAGATCTTTCTGTTGCAACTCAGGAATCAAGATTAAAATTATGATTTTTGATGATAACAAAATATTATTATTCTAATTTTATTATTTCTCCTAGCATATATTAGATATTTATATTTATTTTTGTGTGTACTAGCATTTTAAAGAAATCATGTAGTACTCTAGATTGCTGAAGACTTCAAGACAGTGTAGAATAGGATTTCATGTAGTAGAGTCTGTATATCTCTATTTCAATTTTTTATGTCTAACTAAGTGTTATTATAATTAGGTAACCGTGCACACACATATAGGGGAAAGAGTGATAAAATTTATTATTTTTAAGATTGATCGTATTGTATGATATCTAATTGTATAATATGATTTGATATTATTTTCCTCAAGAATGCAATTAATCAAATATTGGATTAGATTTTTTAACTGATTGTACTATACAATGTTAAGTCATACAAACGAGTGATAAAGTAGATAATTAGGTTCATCCCATATCGTATCAAATAAACACATTTATTTTTGAACTATTAGTACAGTATGATCTGCATTCATACAAATAATTGATAGAGTGTGAAATTAAGTTTGTCCCAAGTTGTACTTAATGAACACCTTCATTTTTGAACTATTTGGACAGTATTATCTGCGTTCATACAGACAACTGATAGAGTAAGAAATTATGTTCATCCTAGATTGTACCAAACGAACACAATTATTTTTGAACTGTTTGTACAGTATGATATGCATTCATACAAACAACTAACAGTGTAAGAAACTATGTTCATACCAAATTGACACATTTATTTTTGAAATGTTCATATAACACGATATAAATTCATACAGATGACTAACAGTGTATGAAATTAGGTTCATCCCAAATCGTACAAAACGAACACATTTATTTTTGCACTGTTCATACAATATGACTTGCATTCGTACATATGATTGATAGTGTACAAAACTAAATTTGTCAAATTTTGTACTAAATGAAGCCATGATTTTTTAAACTATTTAAACTAAAAATCCATGATCGTATAGCATAAATTAGTATGACTCTCTTGAAAATTTTAGTTTTTTTTATAGTTCTTCATGTGTTTTCAATATAGAGAGTCTTAAAAACTATCTAAGGAATCCTTTGCTTCAAATTTCTCTTGAGAAGGACCATTAACAGTGTGTTTGGGAGAAATTTTATGATTGGAGAGTGAGAAACTAGTGAAGGGAAGTTGTGAGGAATTCACAAGGTTACCCAAAGTGAGGATCTCTTTTTTTCCTTTAAGTTTTTACATAACTTCTTTGGAGGCTCTTGGAGAAGATCATCAAGATTACATTAAGGTTTTCTATCATGACTAGGAGAGTGAAAAAAGATATTAAGGTACACTTCCATCACTAGGAGAGTGTAAAAAGCTATGGTTCTCTGCCTTCATCATGAGGGTGAAAAAGGATATGATGGTATACTAACATCACTTAGATAGTGTAAAAGGCAATAGTTCTTTGCCGCATCAGGTTAGTGGAAGAGAGTTTGTAAGGGCTTCTCCACCTTACTGTGTGGGAAAAATGAGAGTCACTACGGTTTTGTGCAATACCTAGAGAAGGAGTCTCTAGGGAGTGGATGTAAGCCAAGTTGGATCGAGCCACTATAAAATTTAGTGTTCTTTTATTGTATTTAATATATCCCATATTTTTTATTTTTTGTATTTAAAATTTTGTGATTGAAGAATACTCAGTGATAATCATTTCTATAAATAACTGCCTATTTCAGGATTAGTATTTTAATTTTCTAAAAGATCTAAAAAGGTTTTAAAAAATCCAAGAAATTTTTTATTACCAATTCAACCCCCCCCTCCCTCTTGGTTAGCTTTAGCACAATTCTATAAGGCTTAACAACCTACACGAACTCTCAAGTGGTATCAGAGATAATTTCAAAAATTTAGGTTTTAAATACTTTTTGAAAATGATCATGGCAAATTTTTAAAACCATAATACTTATGAAGGATATTCGATCACTAGACCACCTTTAATCAAAAACATTCTTTTTGATTTTTATAAAACTCACATGTCTACTTTTCTACAAACACTTGATGATACAAATAGATATTAGTATAAGAAGGTTATAATAAACCTACTAGAATTTTTGATGGCATTAGAACTGAAAAACCACTTACAAAATGGACTTTAGAAGAAATAGAATTAGCATAGTTAAATGTAAAATGTTTAAAAAGTTTTTTCTATGCTTTGAAATCTGAGGATTATATGCATGTTTCTACTTGCCAAATTGGAAAAAAATATATGGGATAGACTTTGTATACTTATGAAGGAACAAATGAGATAAAATAATCTAGATTGAATATTTTATTACATGCCAATGACCTATTTTGCATGAAACCAAATGAGTCCATTTCTGATATGTATATATGGTTTGCTTAGATTTTTATCTCATTGCATGCTTTATATAGAGAAATTACAAATTTAAAAAAAGTTAATATAATTTTATATTATTTACCTACTACTTATGATTCAAAGATAACTGTCATAACTAAGTCTAAAGAGGTAAATATATATTCTGTTGACAATCTACATGGATCACTTATTACTTATAAGCAAGGAGTGAAGCAAAGTTAGATCGATGTAGGTGACAAAACGAACGAGAGAAATATAGCTTTGAAACTTGATGATTCATATAATGATCAATCAATTCTAGAGGATGAAAAATATACTACACTTATGACTAAACAATTCAAAAGTTTTCTTAAGAGAAAGCAATGATGACAACAGTATTGGAACAAAGCTAAGTTTAATAAAAATTTAAAATTTTCTAATGAACTTTTTTTATGAATGTAGAAAGTTTGGACATATAAAGGCTGTGTGCCCTAGTCTTATTTTTAATCCTAATAAGGAGAAATTTGAGGAGAAAACTAATTTAAGGAAGGGAAAGAAAAGAATGCAAAGAGCTTTCTAGGGTGACTCAACTTCAGAGTCTTCAGAAATAGAAATAGAAAAAGATATTACAAATTTGTGCTTAGTAGATGATAAACTTGATTATTCAGTTCAAGAGAAGAAACACTCTCATAGAACCCCTCGTGAGAGCATTTGGTACCTGGATAGCAGAAGTTCAAAATATATGACTAGAGATGCAAAAAAAATTATAATGTTGGAGGCCAGGATTGGAGGCAAAGTGACACATAGGGATAACTCCACTAGGAGAGTGGTTAGTGACACATAGGGATAACTCCACTAGGAGAGCATTAGGTATGATTTCTAACATAAAGAATTTTTTATTGAAAATATTTTATTAGTAGAAGGCTTAAAATATAACTTGTTAGGTATTAGTTAATTTTATAATAAGGGTTTTAACATAAAATTTTGCCTACAAGTTGCATTATAAGCCAAAATGGAGTTGATGTGTGACATGGAGATTCGGTAAATAATATTTACATACCTAATTTAAATTATGTTAAATCTTCTAATGTTTTTTTGTCTAAAAACTATTACTAATAAATCTAGGTTATAGCATAAAAGACTTTTTCATGCAAGCATGAAAATCTTTGAAAGATTTCCCAAAAGGAATTGGTTAGAGGCATAACCAAATTAGACATCACTAAGGATCACCTGTGTGATGCAAGTCAATTAGGAAAATAAGTCAAGTCTTTCTTTTATTCTATTAGAGATCTTAGAACTAGCATATCCATAGACATCCTTCACATGGAACTCTTTGGACATGTTAGCACTATAAGTCTATGAGGAAAAGTTTTTGGGTATGCGATTATTGATGATTATTCTAGGTTCACTTGGAATAGATTCTTATCACATAATAGTGACTCATTTAATGAGTTTAGAAATTTTTCTACTTAGATTCAGAGGAAGTTAAGTGTTGGAATTTTTGAAATTCATAGTGCCCATGGTGGAAAATTTTAAAATAAAAAATTTAAATTTTTTCTAAGGAGCCAGGGATAGATCACAACTTTTGAGCTCTTAGGACCCCTTAATAGAATGGGGTTATTAAAAGAGATAATAGAACTTTCATAGAAGCCGCTAGAGCCATATTGGCTAAATATTCACTTCATAACTATTTTTGAACTAAGGAATTTAATACATCCTATTATGCTTTAAATAGGGTGAACATTAGATATAAGTTGAATAAGGCATCCTACAAAATTTTTTAGGGTAGGATAGCCAATCTCTCTCACCTATATACCATTGGATATAAATTATTCATTCATAATAATGGAAAAATTCTTTTAAAAAATTTAATCCTAAATTTGATGAGTGAATTTTTTCAGCATATTCAAGTGTGGGCAAATCCTATAGAGTTTTTAACAAAAGGAGTTTGGTATGTAGTTTTTGATGAATTTCATATTTTTGGAGGGTCTAGGTTGGAAGAAGAAGTTGAAGAAATTATCCAAGGAATTAAAAATGCAAACCTTGAAGAAATGGTTAGAACAAAAAACACACTACATATAAAATTGAAATGCTCTAAAGTTCATCCTAAAGAATTAATTTTAGGAGACCCGAGTGAAATTGTTTGGACTATGCATGGACTTAGCAAAAACGTGAATCACTCAGCATTTATTTTAATGATTGAACCCACTAATATAAATCAAGCATTTTTTTTATGAATTATTGATTTTTTTCTATGTCAGAAGAGTTGAATCAATTTATTAGAAATGATGTTTGGGAATTATTAGAAATATCTAAAAAATTAATATATTGTTAGAACTAAGATGTTTTCAAAAATAAGATGATTGATTTAGGTGTAGTGGTTAGAAATAAGGTAAGATTGGTGGGCAATTGGTACAATCAAATAGATGGAATTGATTTTAAAGAGACTTTTTCCCCGGTAACCAGACTTGAAACACTAAGGGTTCTTCAAGTTGTTACCTGTTTCAAAGGATTTAAATTATTTCAAATGAATGTTAAAGGTTCCTTTCTTAATGTGCTGATAAAAGAGGATGCTTATATTGAGCAACCTCTAAGTTTAAAAAATTTATAATTTTTTAATCATGTTTTTAAATTAAAAGAGTCATTATATGAACTAAAGTAGACATCTAGGGCATGGTATGAAAGGCTAAGCACATTCCTAATAGAAAGAACTTTTGTTAAAGGGAGTGTGGACCCCACTCTCTTCTTAAAAAGAGTAGGATAAGACATTCTCATTATTCAAATTTAATTTTATGAAATCTTGTTTGGATCCTCTAACAAAAAACTTTGAGATGACTTTTAAAAAATAATGAGTAATTAATTTGAAATTAGTTTGATGGGAGACTTGAGTTAGTTTGTTGATTTTAGCATAAAGTCGAAAGAGGATGGTACATTTTTAGTCATTCAAAATACATTAAGGACATCCTTAAGAAGTATGAAATTGATAAAGCTAAACCAATAAGTACTCTCATGAGTTCCTTAGTTCAATTAGATAAGGACTCTAAAGGTAAATCTGTTGATAAAAAAAATTAGATGGATAATTATATCATTATTTTATTTAACTACTAATAGACTTGATAAAAAGAATCTTGTTTGATTGTTGTTAACAGAATTATGAGATATCATTTAGGATCTCAAAACCTTGGGATTTAATATGCTAGGAAAACACTTCATTTAAAATTAATGGATATTTTGATTCTGATTTTGCAGGATGTAGGGTTGTTAGAAATTTTACTTATAAAACTTATCAATTCTTTAGAAACTCTTTAGTTTCTTGATATAGTAAAACAAAGAATTCAGTAGCTCCTTCTACTATTGAAGCTCAATATATAGCCTTATGCAGTAGTGTGGTACAGGTTCTTTGATTAAAAAAACAACTTATGGATTTAGATTTTTCAATTAGTACTATTTCATTTTTTGTGATAATATAAGTGTCATTTGCATTTCAAAGAATCCAAGCCAACACTTTAGGACTAAGCATATAGACATAAGGCATCACTTCATTATGGACCATTGCATTGAAGGAGAAATTGAGATACATCATATTGCTAAAATCAACTTGTATATATCTTTACAAAACCACTAGTTTTTTAATCCTTCAGTTTCTTAAGAATCGGATTGGGTGTTATTGATATTCAAGCTTGATAAATTATAAGTCTATAAAATGTGATTGTGTAGATTTCTTTTACTTTTATGATTATATTTTGTTTTTAATTTTTTGGTACTTTATTTTGTCTTTGATTTATCCTTTTATTATTTTTATTTTATGTTAAATGGTCTTGTTTAATGGGTCATGTTTGGTTTATTTTAGAATAGTGTCTTGTTAATCATGTGCAAATCTGAAATGAATTCCATTCGTACTGTATGAACCACTTTCGTACTGTAAGAGTTATTTAATTTTTTTATGATTTCTTCTCTTAGTTGGGCAAACAAATTTTAATACCTTTCTATGATAATTATACAATATGAACACCTCATCATCTATATGAGTCATCAATCATTCGTTTGTACGAACACGTGGCAAAAATGCTTCAAGAAGATTTTAGTTAGGATTTAGGGTGGGTAGTGTTCAAAAATTATACCAAACGAACACATTTTTATCTCTACAATCAACTTATCATATTTCACGTGGATGAGTTCAATTGATAGGTATGATCATTATTAATAAATCATACCAGACAAACACCTATTCTCTATATGATCAGGTTTGGTCAATGGTCATACGAAATGACTCATCGGGAAGGTAAGTTTATAAAATGTCATTTAAATCATCCAGAATATTTTAAGAATGTCTATTATTCTCAAAGCTGGTGATCAAATCAATATCACTCTTTTGCTTAGTATAGTAACATACTATATATTGTCAAACACTCCATTTGATGAAGCCTAATTAATTTTGGACTACATAATTAACCTTACTGGAATTAGACTCCCTATCACTGGAAGGAAGAAGAATGTGGCCATAGGAAGCTTGATAGCCTACATCCTTTAGAAGAAATGCAATCTTATTCATCTCGTTCCCCTAAATAATTTTCCTATCTATTTTAGTGATGCTTCATTTCATTTTCTTTCCCACCTTGAACAAGGGGATGAGAGAGATGAATTTGATGAAGATAAATAAGGACCTGCTCCAGCACCTACACCTGCTCTTACTCATATACCTTAGCATCAATTCTATCAAGATTTGATCTAGAGATTCTATCACCTCAAGATACATTTAGATCAATGATTTGATCATGTTCAAATATGTTTGGACCAATAGGACTATAGATACAAAAAGGATATGAGTTGGGTTAGGGGATAGTTTGATTCATATAATACTTAAGCATCCACCATCAACAACTACTTTACCAAGTTCAGTCTTCCACAACCTCCTCTAGATCAAGATCCATCGAGTTTTTAATTTGGTCATTGATTATTGTATGTATTGTGGTTTTTTTTAGTGTTTATGAAGTTGAATTTAGTTGCTTTTGTTTTGGATTAGTTGTATTTTCTTTATGTTTGAATATGTGTTATTTAAGAAAATAAAATAAAATAAAATAAAAAGAGTTTTGATTGATGTTGGTCTTTTTTCCTCTTAGATTATCTATGAGTTGTTATTGACTAATCTAAAATGTTGATCTAATGGATGAAAATTTTAAATTATTTGCCTTGAACTATGATTTCCTTAGAATTTTTTTTTACTCGAAACTTTAAATCAAAATATAATTGGATTTAGATAAGGAGATCATCTTCATGTTCTAATAGACATTTATCTTATAGTTATAAATGTTACAAAAAGGTGACTTATTTTTCTTTTATTTTTTTATTCAATGCGTTTATTGTATTATTATATACTGGGTTTTATTTTGTGTTTTATTCTTCCTTATGCGAGATTATGATTTTTTATAATAAAAAAATATTAGTTTTATGATTGTTACAACTAAATAATCAAGATTGAGATTATGATTTTTTATAATAAAAAATACTTTTTTTAATGATTTTATTATTTCTCCTAACATCTATTACATATTTTTATTTGTTTCTATGTATACTAATATTTCAAGAAAATCATATACTACTGTAGATTGCTAAAGACTTCAAGATAGGGTAGAATAGGATTTCATGTAATAGAGTATGCATATCTCTATTTTTTTTTCTTAAGTCTGAGTAAGTGTGATTATAATTGGGTAACCATGCACATAAACACATAGGGAGAGTAATAGAATTTCTTATTTTTAAGACTGATCATTCTATACGATATCTATTGACATAGTTTTCCTCCATAATATAGTTAATCAAATCATGGCATGAATTTTTAAATTATTTATGTTGTATGTTGTCAAATAATACACATGTTTGATAAAGTATATAATTAGGTTCATCCGAGATCATACCAAATGAACACATTCATTTTTGAATTATTCATACAGTATGATCGGCATTTATATAGACAAGTGACAAAATATAAAATTATGTTCATCTTAAATCATACCAAACAAACACATTTATTTTTGAAATATTCATATAGTGTGATCAGCATTCATATAGATAACTAATAAAGTACAAAATTAGGTTCATCCTAGATCATACCAAATAAACACATATATTTTTAAACTATTCATATAGGACAATCTACATTCATACAAATGACTGACAGTGTATGAAACTATGTTCTTCCAAATTCATACCAACTAAAGCCATAATTTTTTGAACTATTTGTACCATATGATCCAATATCATATAGTATGAATGTAGGATGGTTCTCTGTAAATTTTTAGTTTTTGGGTGATTCTTCATGTGTTTTCTATATATAGAGTCCTAAAAATTGTCTAAGTAATCTTTTGCTTCAAATTTCTCTTGAGAGGGATCATTGAGAGTATGTTTGGGAGAAATTTTGTGAGTAGAGAGTGATAGATCTAGTGAAGGTGAGTTGTGAGGGATTTACAAGGTTGCCGAAAGTGATGATCTCTTTTTCTTCTTCAAGTTTCTACCCAACTTCTTTAGATTCTCTTCAAGGAAGATCCTCAAGAAAGAATCAAGATTCTTTTGCTTCACCAGGATGGTGAAAAAGGACATTTAGGTACACTGCCATCACTAGGAGAGGGTAAAAGGCTACAATTCTCTGCCTTCACCAGAAGGGGAAAAAAGGACATAACTGTACACTACCATCACTTGGAAAGTGTAAAAAAAGATTGTTCTCTGCCACACTATGTTGGTGGAACAGAGTTTGTAAGGGCTTCTCCTATTTGCTGTGGAGGCAAAAGGAGAGTCGATTATTTAATGTAATACTAGGAGAAGGAGTGTCCACAGAGTGAATGTAGGTCAAGTTGGACCAAACCACTATAAAATTTGGTGTTCTTCTATTGTATTTAATTTTTCCAACATTTTTTATTTTTTGCATTTAAAATTTTTTGGTTGAAAAATCCTATATGATAATTATTTCTATAAATAATTGCATATTTTAAGATTAATGTTTTAATTTTCTAAAAGATCTAAAAAAGGTTCTCATAAATCTATAAAAATTTTTATAACCACTCCCCCCCCTCCCTCTTTGTTAGCCTTAGGATAATTCTATAAGGCCTAACAACCTTTACAAACTCCCACTTTCATCTTGATGAACTTAAATAATAGGATTAATTCATAGGAATTTAACTTCCATAGCTTTGGTGGTAGATTGGTGTTAATTAAGAGTGTTCTTTGTTCCTTACCTTTTTATATCTTTCAATCCTTTCAGCCTACTATTGTTATTTGTAATAAACTTCAAAAATTGATCAATAATTTTTTTTGTGAAAGGTAAAAGCGATAATTCTAAAGTCATATTGACTTCTTGGAGAAATTCTTGTGGTGTGTTGGAGGAAGGTGCTTTGGGGTGTAATGATATGGAAAATTTTGCCCATTCATTCTCTTTTAAATTATGGTTTAATTTTATGCTAAAGCTAGTCTTTCATCTAAGATTATGATTGCTAAATATTGCACTTGTAAACATCCTACCATTTGTACCTAAAACAAGGGGTACTCTAGAGTTTGGAAAATATATTATAACAACCAATTAGAAGCAGAGCCTTATATTAACTGTGGTATTGGTTGTGGTAATCTTTTCTTTTGGTAAGATCAGTGGTTGGGTGAATTATATATTGATTATATCCTTCACTCAATCTACACTTTGCTATAAAGATTAACTTTTTTATTGAGAACACAAGTTAGATATATGAAACTTGTTCAAGTTATTCCTAAATTCATTAATACTCATATCATACTAGCTCTATTAAATACTTTTATCGATGATTTTTTGTTGTGCAACATGGCTAGTAGTGGCATCTTTAAAATCAAGAATGCTTGGAATAATAACAGATCTACACATTCTACTTCTAAAATATTTACCATGATTTGGCATAAAAGCATCCCTACTACAATTATTATGTTTATTTGGAGATTTATGCATAAGTATGTGCCTATTGATGATATGTTAATGAAAAGTGGTTTTATTTTGCCTTCCAAGTCTCAATGTTGTTACCATGTGGGGAATATCCATCATATTTTGATATCTAGTCCTATTGCTTTTAGGATTTGGATTCATTTCAAGGGTATCTTGAATCTTCATCAATATGATGGTAAGATTTCTATCAAGTATATCTTTAATCTTTGGTTCACTAACTTGAATGTTCATGTCAACAATGTTATTTCATCTCTTATTCTTTGGTACATTTGGATTGCTAGGAATAATTCATTTTTCAATAACATTGTTATGCATCCTGTTAAAAATATTTGGAACAAAAATTATAAAGTTAGTAAGTTATTTGATGTCAATCTTTGGAATTCTATGAATTTTAAAGGTTTTTCTTTTGTTGCTAACGATTTTGGGATTGTGCTTTAAGATAATTATGACAATGGTGTTTCTTAGTTGATTTTATGGATTAAACCTCCCCAAACATGTTCAAACTAATTATTGATGGCTCTATTAAAGGGATCTTTTATGGCTATGGTGGTGTCATTAGAGGTTTTAATGGTGATTTTATTATTTCTTATGATAACCCCTTACCTTGTTGTTCTATTAATTTTGCAAAACTCTCTGCTATTCTAAATGGTCTGAAATTCTATCTTTCTCTATGTATTATAAACATTTGGATAAAATTTGATGCTTTACACATACTTTTTTAACTTAAAGAGAGAGAGAGAGTGAGGATCAGATTTGTAATTCTGAATTTTTGTTTAGGGAAATTAAGCAACAATTTATCTTTTCAATGACAAGTTGACTAACATTCGTAAAGAAGGAAATGCTTGTGCTGATTTTCTTTCTAATCTAGTTATAATCTCCTATTTATGATTGATTTCTTTTATATCCAATAGCCTTCCTATGTTAAAGGCATTCTAAAATTGGTTTTGATTATGTTAGATCTTCCTTTTAATTTTGTTGGTTTAGGTTTTCGCTTTACTAGTTGTGTCGTTTGTCTATTACCGTGTGTGCCTGTATTGGATTAGGTCTATTAATTTGGCAGTTATCTTCTACTTCTAGAGATTCATTATGTTTGGTCTAGATTTTCTGTCTATGATTATTTTCATTGGGTCGCATGGCTCATTTATTCCTCTTCTGTAGTTTCTTTGGGTGATAGAGGGAGTTGTCAAATATTATTGCTTGACATTCTTCATCTTTATGCTCATCTGATCTGGCATTCTCATTGGTTATATGGGGCCGATATAGTGGGTTGGTTTTTACTTTTTGTTAACTTATATCATCATTAGTTAGGTATTTTATTTTTTATTATCCTGGGTTTTCTTTTTTCAGTGATTGTCTTTGAGATTGATTGGTGTAGTTGTGGCTTTAGCTTCATTCCTTGTAATTGGTGGTGTGTTAATTTAGTCTAGATTATTGGGTCTTGCTTGAGAATTGAGTGTCAAATGGGCTTTTGGGTTCATATTTGCTTGGACTTTTTGCACTTAAGCTAGAATAAGTTTTTTGATTTTCAGGATTATTATTTTGGGTGTTGTGATGGGAGCTTATTTTCTAGCTACTAGATGAGATGCTATTGGGTTGATCCTAATGATTTATTTATTGTTTATTTTTTCTTTTACTTTTATTCTTTGGTTCAGATTTATCATTTTAGTTTTATTGATCAATGTAGCAGTTTTCATATTAGTGTTTTTAATCAAACTTTTTTGCTGGATAGGTCTCCGTTTGTTTGTTTGTTTTGTCGACATGCTTATTTGATGCTTATTGGTAGATTTTCTTCTAGTTTTTTGGTGGTTCTGACTGAGAGTATTTATATTTCTAGAGGCCTCCATATCCTGTTGAATTTTGGGTTGCTTCTTAATATGACATGTGGCTTCAAATTTTGCTAGAGCTAGTTGTATATGAAACTTTATCCTTTGGTTATTATTTAATTATCTGTCTTCTTCTCCTTTAGATATTGGATTTGATTCAAGTTGTTTTCATTGTATGTTAATGATTTCATTATCATGAAATCTAAAGATCTTATTTTTCCTTACAGTTTATATGTTTGCTTCTACATTTTCTCTTGTGTTAACCTTTTATTTTGCAGGCTCCTTCTAGTAGTTTTTTTGTAGGTTCCTCTATTTTTTGGTTGACATGTTATGCTTACTAATTATCAAAGGATATCTCTCTATTTTTTGGATGTTGGCTGCTTTCCACCCTCATAGAATGTTCCTATGTAATTTTGTAATTTTTATTAGGAGGGAACATGAGCTCATATGATTTTCTTTTAATTTTCTTGTTGCTCATTGGAGCAGTAGTGAACTCAAGGTCCCTTTTAAGGACATTGTAATCCGTATTTTAATCAACATGTTAGCCCCTGTGTGGGTTTCCCCTAAAAAAAATAGGAACTTCCTTAAATCATTAAAGATTCAATAAAAATTATAAATTATATAGAGTTAATTGCAATCAACCATAAATTATATAGAAAGAAGCTCCCATTTCTAGAGAGAGAAGCTCCCTTTTGTTTTCAAATTTTGAAATTCCCATTTTTAATCCTCAATTCCTAGATGGTGTTGAGGGATGACAGCTGATGGACGCCGGCCATAACTGCATCCGGCGGCAAAGGCTGTATCCGTAGGTAGTAGAAATTTTAATCAAGGTTCAGAAGGTAATGCTCATCAAGTTGCTGGTCTGAAGAATAAAATGATGATAGAAGGCATAAATCTTCATAGAGTGCACTGATTAATAAGTAAATTGCTGATGTTGATCTGAAGAAGCTCTTCAATATATCAAATAAAGTTAAAGGTATCTCTTAAGAAGTTGAATTTATTACTCCTCATTAGGAAAAGATTCTATCGCCTGTGAAATCGACTAATAATGGAGTTTCATCATCAGGCATGAAAATTTTTGTTAATCGATTTGGGAATTCAAATGCAATCCTTGGTAACAGTGTGATAAATGTGAATTCACCTATGTTGTTTAGCAAAAATTCTCATGGCAAAGACCGAAGTTCTTATGAGGTTGATAAGAATGATGTTGTTATGCTAGAAAGTATGAGGGAATGGTTACTGCTGTGGAAAAAGATAGAGGTGCGAAGAATAATGTTGATGATGGTAAAAATAATGAAATTGTTGGATTGAAAGATGAGATTATTTTAGCTTGGTCGAAACCACAGAACAAATGCTCTTACAACATTAAATAATTGGAAATGTCAGATTATGGGGAAGTAGTTTAATTGAATGCTGATTTGGAATACAAAAACTCACAAGTTTTGTAAAACTCACTTGTAGTTACAATTTTGGGGAGCAATCCATTATTACTTATATGTAGCATGGAGTTGAGAAGGAAATGGAATAAATTCGGGAATTTCCATCTGACTACATTCGGTATGACATGGATTTTATGTTCTTTTAAAAACCTTGAGGCAATGGAAGAAGTAGTAAATGGCGGTCCATAGTATGTTGGAGGGCACATTGATGGGATGGACAAATGGTCTCCTTCATTTGAGCCAAGTTCCTTCGAAGGTATTACGACACCGGTTTGGATTTGGTTTCCATGTTTGCCATTATTTTGTTTGGATGAGGACAATATTGTGAGAATAGCTTCTTATGTTGGAATACCATTTTATTTGGATGGAAACTCTTTCAAATGGGGAAAAAGAGAGTATGCTCGGGTGTGTGTAAGGATTAACTTGTAGAATAAACTACCAATTGGTGTTTGGGTTGATGGAATCTTGGGTATATTCATTTCAAAAGGTGGATTATGAGAAGATTGATTTACTTTTCTACCATTATGGAAAAGTTGGTCATGATAGATCAATTTTTCTAGAAGATGCTACCATTCCAAAGAAAATCCAACCTATGAAGAAAATGAGTAAAATAGGATGTGATGTCCATGTTGCAAATGAAGTGAAGGAGTCTTGTGTGGAAAAAATGATTATGGTCCATAGATTCATGTAAAGTTAAAAAATAATAGATTCAGAAATGGGAGGAACAATGGTGGAGGTAATACTTGGAGAAATAATAAAGGTGTTAATCACAAAGTGGTTAATATCAAAGATGAAGAAGAGGGAGTATGAAAACAAATCAGTAAGGATAATGTGGACTTGGAAATGCTGTCTGAAATAGTAGCTGCAAAGACAGTATCAGCTAAGACTGTATGTACAAATGTTGATGGAAATAATGACAATATTATGAAAAACAAGTTCAGTGTTTTGGCCGATGAGATTGAAGATGGGGATCTTGAGGTTCCAATGCTTATGGAGATTATGAAGAATAAAGAAGATGTCGTGTGCTATTCAGAATCTAAACCACTGGATGGTAATGATGTCCTACAAATTGTACTAAAAGAAGAAAAATTAGCTCCTAAATTTCGTCAAGAATAAATTTGAAATAACTGAGTTTTTTTTTTTTTTTTTTTGGAAAAAATTGCCAGAATGCAATTAAAACGGAAAATGGGAAAACTATTACAAACTATTATTATACTTAACCTATCACATTCCTCCTTAAAAAAGAAAAAAAAAGAGGAACCATATTGTACTAAGATCTTCCCAAAGAAAATCTTTCAAGCTAGGGGAAGCAAAGTTACACAATTAGGTCCTTTACTTGATTACAATTCTATTAGTAAAGTGAAAAAGAATGTTACCAAATCCCATCCAAAAATGAAAGATCTCAACCTCTCTTTGAACCAGCAGTCCCGGAGCGTCTTTATTAAAAGATTTTTGTAGAAGTTTGATAATGTTGAAATTATCACCTTCTATAATAAGACCCTTTGCATCCAAATCCAATTGTAGATAAAATTCTTCAATGAACGAATGGCCATAAGTTCTAAATAGCCAATATCCCAATGTAAGCATTTGATTCCAAAAGCAAGTAAGAATCTTCCTTTAGAATCTCTAAAAACACCACCTATACCTCCATTGTAGTTATTAGTTAATGCTGCATCAAGATTTACCTTAATCCATTCTGGGGGAGGGGGATGCCAAAAAGAATTAAGCCTGGAAGGCTGGTTAGTATCCCAGTGATCCAAGAATTGATTTGAAGAAGCGATTGAAGCATAACTAATAGCATTTCCGGCAATAAAGTTCAAACTCCATTCATTCATACCATGTTTGATTGAATTCCTACTCTTCCATGAAAA
>NW_021318927.1:198993-258216 GCF_001605985.2 Dendrobium catenatum
ATGGAGACAGTTAAGGAAAAATCTGTGAATGGGCAGATTTCAGATTCAACTCCTATAAAGACAGCAAATATTTCTGAATTGTTTGTTAATGTTGAGGAAACAAAAGATGGTTGTTCTAAAACCATTTCTCCCAAGTCTTCAATCAGTTTGAAGTTTAAAAAAACTGCCTTATTGAAGAATAAAAAATCTTTAGAACATGATTCTTCAAGTTCTAAACACAAGCTGTACAAAGAACTACAAGATCTTGGACCGGTGAAAGTACTTCCTAGAAGAAAGATGGCTGATTCTAAAGATAAGAACGGTTTGAGAGGTTCTTCTTTCTTCTTATCTCACTAAAAATGCAAAAAGTTTTTCCTGTGGATAACAACTTAGCAGAGATATACTTGAAGATGGAGATTATGAACTTAAAGTTTGGCGATTTGATACCAAACTTTTGGAGTTTAATTTTAAATTGTAATTTTCTTTTTAGATGTTATTTCCTTTTTTTACTTTTAATTTGTTATTTTAAACTTAGTATAAATGATTATGGGATCTTTACTACTTCTTATTTTCTAACTGGATGGGAATTCTGGGATACTAACCAACCCTCGGGTTGTCTTAAAATTTGGTATCCCCTGCATCTCAATATTTTCAAAATAGGAGATAGTGGATTTCATTTCATTTATTAAAAGTTTAAATTAACAAATTTAGTTTTAATAAGGTCCCTTTTTCTTATTGAAAAATGGATCATTATCTTCTATTACCTAGTTTGTATTAGGTTGTCCTCTCTTTTATTTTAATGAAAATTTTGCATTTCTTCAAAAAAAAAAAAAAAAAAAAAACAAGGAAGGAGCCACTAGAATTTTGGAAAGGCTTGATAGGTGTTTGGTAAATTCTGCAAAATTGCAGTTTGTCCCATTAACAAAAATCAGACTCCTTGTAATGATTGTGTCTGATCATAGTCGTACCATCTTCAAATTGAAAGGGAAGCATTGAAATAAAGAAAAAATATAAAAAATTTAAAGACACATGGAGATCTTATCCAGTTGCTTAGAGTATTGTGGTAAATTCTTAGAAAATTTTTTATTTTGGTGATGGGGTAAATATATTGCATAGAATGCTTAGAATAACTTTAAAGGTGCTTTTCTTTTGAAACAAGAATAAATGCAAGGACATATGCTTGCTTAAAAACCAACTAAAGAAGGAAATATTAGAGCTGCAAATGGAGGAGGCCATGGATAGGTATCACTTCAAAAAAACTTAATGCTTCTATGAAGTGAAGTTCATGAGTTAAATATTACTTTACAGAGATTATCTACTTGGTGGAACCAAAGGGCTATGGTGAGATGGCATGATGAAGGAGACACAAACTCTAGGTTCTTTCATAATTTTGCGTCGGCAAGAAGGAATGGGAATATTGTAAGGCAAATTAAAGATGAAAATAATAATGTGTTAGAGGAGTTTGAGCAAATTGGAGAAGTTTTCCTAAAATTCTTTAATAAAAAGGGGAGATCAAGAGAATGCAAACTTAATGATTGGCCTTGGATATCTGAAAATCAGAACTTAACTCCTTTAGATTTGGAAATGTTTATGGCTGAGTTCATTGAAGAAGATTTTAAAAATGTAGTTTTTAACAAGGAAACAATAAAGTACCGGCCATTGATGGTGTGACTTCTTCTTTCTTCAAGTTCTATTGGAGCATTGTTAAGGAAATTACTTGGAAAGTTGTTAATGGGTTCTTTAATTCTGGAGTGATGCATAAGGAATGGAAAGACAGTTTGATTGTGTTTATTCCTAAGGTAAAGAACCCGATCTTGCCATCCATTTATAGACCAGTAAGTCTATGTCAAACCACACATAAGATAGTTGCAACTATGATGGTCAATATAATTAAATTGTGCATATCAAATATTATTTCTGAAGAACAAATGGCATTATTCATGGTTGATCCATGTCAGAACATTATTTATTGGCTCAAGAGAAATTCAATAAATTTAGAATGTCTAAAAACAAAAATGGCATGATGGAAATCAAATTGGATATGGAACAGGCTTATGATAGTATGGGATGGCCAACACTACAACAAATTCTTATTTGGTATAATTTTCCATCTAAATTTTCTGATCTCATTATGGAATATGTAAGGAAGGCAAGATTTTCTATTATATTGAATGGGAGGAACACAAGATGGATAAATGCAAAAAGTGGTTTTCATCAAGGGTGTCCATTATCACCTTATTTGTTCATCATGTGTTCTCAACTCCTATCAATTGCAATTAAATAAAGGGACAAGAATTGGGAGTTCAGGTGTCACCAAGAAGTTAGAAGATCACCCAACTTCTATATGCCAATGATGTGCTACTTTTTGCTCAAGCAAAAGTTCAACTAGCTAGAATAATGATGACAGTTGTTACAAAATTTTGTGGATGGACTGGACTACGGGTTAATATCAACAAATCTCAAATTATATTTGGTAAGTTTTTCAAATAATCCATTAAGCATAAACTTGCTAGAAGAATTGGGTATAAAGTGGTAAAGGAAATGTAGTACTTGCAAATTAAAATCACTATGAGAAGGTTGGGTATGGCTGATTTTCAAGATTTGTTGAATCATGTCTTAGATAAACTAAATTCTTGGGAAAGTAAGATTTTATCTATGGGGGGAAGGATAACCTTGGTGAATGCATCATTGTTATCATTGCCAAACTTTTTTATAACACATTCTTTGGTTAAAAACAATTACTGCATCAGGTGGACAAATTCAGTGGAGACTTCATTTGGCATAAACCAAATCGATAAAGAGGTCTACACTATGTGGCTTGGGATGATATTTGTAAATTAAGAATTGTTGAATATTGGGAATTCAGTCTACAATCCATAGAAAAGGTCATCTTAGAGAAAGGTTGGCATGGAATGCAATCAATAATCCATATTCATTACTCCATAAAAATCTGATTTTGACATATGGTGATAATAATTTGAATGGAGAATGTAAGAAGAACGCGTCTAGTGCATGGTAGATTCTTGTAGATGGGGGTAAACATCTTAAGCCAATTATCAAATGGAAAGTGTGTAATGGAAGTAAAATCAATGTGCTGAAGGACATAAGGATACTTGACAAATGTTTAAACATGTGGGCAACATTTTTCCAACTATGGAGAATTGGATGGAATTATGTTGAGAGACTTCATAAATATGGATGGTTGTTGGAATGAGAATGAGTTGCAATGATTTTTTTATAATGAACGTATAATGTTGATTGTGCAGATTAATATTTGTTCCACTTGTGAGGATTATCAAATGGAAACTATTTTTCAACATTCGGGCAAATCAATATCCGCTTTAGCTTATGAAAAATTGATTGAAGCTAAAATCAAGGAGGATGATTGTGGATATTATAAATGGATGAGGAAACTAAAACTTAATGCAAGAGTTGAATTAGTTTGGTGGAGGTTGAGTAAAAATGTGATTCCTATAAATCAGTTTCTCAGATATAGAAGGCTAAGCAATGATAATTCATGTGTTAGAGTATGTCAGAAGATTGAAAGTTATTCTCATATAGTTGTTCATTGCAAGTATCAAAAAGATGTTGTTATATATCTTAGAGAATTAGTACTTTGATGTTCTATTCATTGGAAAACTATTTTATGGAACTAAGAAGGCTATCGTCTCAATATAATAATATTGTAAAGATGTAATGTGCAGCTATTTTTTTATCCCAAAGGAATCTGAATGAGGTGAATCATGGAAAGTCTGCTCTTTCTTATTCGTTGGTTGCAGCAAATGAGTTGTTTATAGCCATGATACAATCTAGTCCAATACTAGATAACTGGGGTGTTAATCTCCCAATAGAGTCTCATGAAACTTGGCACCCTCCACCACTAGATTGGATTGAATTAATGTTGAGGCTTCTATTTTGAGTTTGAATCAAGATGGAATTGCAGGTGCTTTTAGAGACCATAAAGGAAGGCTTCTTCTTGCATTCAGAAAAAAAACGTTCATTGGGATGTTGCACAATTGGAGATGGAGGCGGTATTAGCAATAAGGGAGTTCATACAAAGATGGATGATGGAAAGCTAAGGGCTTATCATTGAAACTGATAATCTTAACATCATCAAATTCATTAAAAATTCAATCAATAAGTCAAAATGGCAATTGGATAATTGGGTGCAAAAGGAGATATTCTATCTAAATGATTTCAATAAAATCATTTATCATCATGTTAATAGAAAGTGAATAAAGTAGCAGATGTATGTGCTACACTTGCTTTAGAAAATAGTTTTATTTTTTATATCTTTTCCTTTTGCAACATTCCTCATTCTTTGTTTATATTGTTAAAGGAGAAATGTCCTTTAATACTTGTACTTAGCACTTCTTTTGGTTTAATGCAATTTACAATTTTCAAAAAAACAAATTTCAATGTACAGTCAAGGAAAAAAAGCCACCATAAAATTTCAAAATAATAACTAAAAATCAAAGAAATTTTACTAATTAAATTAATAAACTAAATAAAAAAATAAATAAAATGAAACTCTTGTAATTGCCATTTTAAGCGACGCATGACCTATATTGATGATTTCATGTAGATTTAAGTTTATTTGGTTCAAAAAATTTAAAATACCCTAATTACCCTATTGAAGTAAATGAAATATTTAGGGTTTATTTTTATTTACTCATTGTTAAATAAATAAAATTCCTAAAAATATTAACTCAATTACATTATGTTCTAAATAAAACAAAGAACTTCAAAATAATACTTACCCTCTAAAATTCTATCTAAAAAAAAGGAAAGTTAAATGCAAATAAAAAATAGAGGGATAAATAAATTAAAACAAATGCAAATAAAAAATAAATAAAGAAAATACAAATAAAATATCTTTAAAAAATTCTTAAATAATTTAAATTCAAATTAAATAATAAACATAAATAAATTAATTAAATTTAAATAAAAAACCTAAAACTAATTAATTAAAAATAAATAAATTTTCTAGTGAAGCCTAAATAAATTCAAGTAAATAAATAAAATAAAAATTTGAAAGAATTCATTAAAAATAAATAAATAATTTTGATTTAACCCTTTTTTTTTTTTTTTGAAAGATGCAATTTGCATTTATAATCAAATACTAATTACAAAATAAATAAAAGGCTCACATTTCTTTCTTGACAAACTAAACAAAGAAGAAGGAATGTTATTAAGAGAAAAACTATCAACCAAATAATTATCATCTAAGGTGAAGGTAGCACGTAAATCGGCTACTTTATTACGTTTTCTAGAGTTATGAGGGAAAAAAACTTTATTAAAATTATTTAAAAAGAATAAATCCTTTATTAATGGTGTGTCTATTTGCCATCTTGATTTCTTCATAGAATATTGAAGGAACTTGATAATGTTGAGATTATCTCTTTTAAATATTATGGCTATGATTTCAAACATCCAATGTTGAATAAATTCCCTTATTGACAAAATAACCTCCATTTCTTGTTGAGATACATCCCAATGAATTCTTTTCTTCCCAAATCATTTATGATCTCTAAATACTCCAAAAGTGAAGCATCCACATTAATTTTAATCCAATCTAGCAGTGGGGGTATGAAATATTATCAAACTCCAAATGGAGATAAACACCCAAGTCTTCTAGCATTGGAAAACTAGATTGGTTCATGGCTGTGAATAAAACATTAGCTGCAACTATCAAACTTTGAAGAGTAGAATTACCATGCTTAACATCATTTCAGTTTTTCCAAGAGAAATTTTTTTTGTACAATAGACATTCACTATATTTGAATATTGTTTAGATAGACATCTAAGTTCAACCAAGAACCTTTCCAATGAATGTAAAATTTGAGTTTGAAATCCACATTCTCTTAGTTTAAGAATGATATCAACAAAAAATTTACATTTGACCAAAATATGAGCTTAGCTTTAAACCTCTTGGCATCCTCTAGTACAAAGATTATAATAACATAGCTTTCTACATTTAAGAAATCTATTAGTTGGAATATCATAATTACTCATTCTCTACCATAACATTTCAACTCTTAGATTAAGCTTCAATTTTCTAAACCAATTTGAGTATCCAATTCATCATCTTCAATTTTATATTTAAGTGATTCTTCATAAGCTAAAGTTGAGATTGATCTTTCAGGATAATGAAACATAGCTTCCACTTGATCCTCCACATAATCTGGATTAATAGAAACTTGCAAGATCAACAAAATAAGATATTGATGAAAAAATCACTGAAGCCATCATCAGAGATGAATTGCTGAAGTAGTACACATTTCAACCCTATGTAATCAGCTAGCGTTGGCTAAGTATTGAAGCATTTATCCAATAGTCAAATATCATTCAAGACATTAACTTTCTTTCCATCTGGAATTTTATTTTTAATGAATGGTTTGACGTATTTAGCACCATCCACAAGAATATGCCACTAAAGAAGATAGATTTGAATGAACCTCCAAACCAATCTCAATCTAAGTGGACCCACTTTATGAATACATTCTTTAGAAGCCTAGGACTTCTTCATTGATGAATTCAAAAAAAACTTTGGAGTTATTAATTATCAAAATTCTTTAAAACTTAAACAAAAAATAACTAGAATAACTAAAACATTTAAATAAAATGGGAAAGTTTAAATCCTTTTACTTGAAAATAAATAAATTTAACTTAATAGACAACATCATTCACTAATCAACCTAGAATATAGATTAACATCATAGTTTAGCACACACTTTAGGTTTATTTGATAGGACATCATACTTTAGCCTAGGTTAGGCCATATTATTTACTTTCTTACACTTGATATGGTATGATACTACTCAAGTGGATGTGTGATGATTTGATTGTTGACTTTTATTGTAGTCTATGATGTTATGTAGAGGATTATATATAAAGACTACATACTATTTTTTCATTCCAACTCTTGCAAGATTAATGATATTTTCTTTTATAAATTTTAATGCAAATGTAGATGTACAAGTTATAAATGTTAAATAGTGTAGTAAGGTGTAAAGAGTTATGAAAATTTGAATTTAACTTGATTATTAATTAGAAGCCCAAAAGAATGTTTTTATTTTATTAAAGTTCATTAGTTTTGGAATTATATATCTTGTACATATATTGATCCAATAGATAGAAGACTTTGACTTTAAAAAGAAAATTTATATTTATATAAACTTGCATCATTGTATATGTGTAGAAATCAAGGTTATTATTAGTTAAACTTAGCCACTATTACTTTATGGAAACCATAGTTTGTACTTTTCATTACATTAAATATATTCATTCTTACAAACATACATTCATAGATTATAAATTATTATGATTAGAACTACAAGCTTTTCTATGTTTCTTGTCATTGCAAATATATTTTCCTGATCATGCATGTTAGGCTCCAAGGATGTTGCAATTTTATACTGTTACACCCCAACTCCTTTACCCTGAATTATAAATAAGGAATGCATATTTATTTTTTTGCAATATACACAAACCAACAAACATGAGATATTGATAAGCTAGTGACAGCCTATATAATTGGGTCGAGTCTACTATTATTAATGCTATATGACCATTTTATTTCCTATTTTTTCTTCAAAAGCTGGTCATTATAGTGTTCATTAGTACCATTGTAAGAGATTTAGAGATAAGGAAAAACACATTTCAAATTATAATAGCTAGGTGTATGCATACCCTGAACATCTTCAAAAATTAAGTCTAAACTTAAATCCTTGATTCTAGTTTAAATAAGAGCTATATACCTCACATATATTATTCCTAAAAAGCATATATTTATAATAATGTATTTAGGTGGTTCATTGGATGTCCACTTCAAGATGATGTACGGCTAAGTTACACTAGTGCATAGTGTTGCAACTTAGGAATCCAGATTGAGATTGTGATTTTTGATCATAGCAAAATATTATTGTTAAATTAATTTTATTATTTCTCCAAGCATATAATGGACATTTTATATTTGTTGTATGTGTATACTAATATTTTAGGGAAATAATACTCAAGACAACTAAATCCTTCAAGATATAATAGATTAGGATTTTAAGTAATAAAGTCTATAAATCTTTATTTTTTATTTTCTTGAGTGTGAGAGAGTGTGATTATAATTGAGTAATCGTGCATACAGACATAGGGGGGAGAGTCAAAATTTAAAATTTTAAAACTAATTGTACTGTACGACTTCCAATCATATTGTATGATATTAGTTCATATAGATGACTAACAGTGTATGAAATAAGGTTCATACCATATCATACATGATAAACACATTCAATTTTACACTATTCATACAATACGATGTTTGTTCATACAAGCAACTGACATTATATGAAATTAGGTTAACACAAGATCATACCAAGATTTTTGAACTATTCTTGTAGAAGATCCATGATTGTACAGTGCGATCTGAAGTTGTTTCACTTGTAATTTTTAGTTTTTTTGAAAGTTTTTCTTGTATTTTTAATATAATAAGTCTTAGAAATTGACACTCAAGAACTTTGTTGTGATTTTCTCTTAAGAGTGACCATTTAATGTGAGTGTGTGGGAGAGATTATGAGAGTGAAGTATTAGAGATAAACTGAGGGTGAGTTGTGAGAGATTCATAAGGTTGCCCAAAGTGATGATCTCTTTATCTTCGTTAAATTTTTACCCATCTCCTCTGATGGGTTTTGAGAGAAGAACTTCAACATTGAGTCGAGGTTCATTGGTTTTTCCAAGAGGCTAAAAAATAACATGATAATTATTTTCCTTAAACAGGAGGGTCAAAAAGGATGTGATGGTATGCTACCATCACTTATAAGGTATAAAAGGTATCGATTCTCTATCACACTGGGTTGGTGGAAGAGAGTTTGTTAGGGCTTCTCCACCTTATTGTGGAAGCAAAATGAGAGTCACTTTGATTTATTGCAATACTTGGAGAAGGAGTCTCCAAAAAGTAGACGTAGGTCAAGTTTTGATTGAACCATTATAAGTTTGGTGTTCTTCTTTTCACATTAATTTTTCTATATTTTTATTTTTCTGCATTTAAAAATTTTTGTGGTTGAAAAATCTTTTGGGATAATCATATCTAAATAACTGCATATTCAAGGGTCATTATTTAAATTTTCTAGAAATAATTTTTGAAAATCCAAGAAATTTTTAAAATAACAAATTCACCCCTTTTTGCTAGCCTTATAATAGTTCAATAAGGTTTGAAAGCCTACACGAGCTTTCAAGTGGTATAAGTGCCTATTTCAAAAATTAAGGATTAGATAACTTTTTGAAAAATGTTAATGACTACTTTTGGAAATTAAAACACTTCTGAAGGATACTATATCACTAGATCACCTTTATTCGATAACATTCCTTTCAATTTTAAGAAAATTTGCATGTCTACTTTTCTACAATCACTTGACTATCGCATATGCATATTAGTATAGAAGGGTTCACTACAGGAAAATATATGTTTATCGATGATAATTTATGCATTCATATAATCACTAAAATTACCAACAGTTAAACCATCTTTTAGAACGCCAGTATTAACCAGAAGTTTATCCAACAGTGTTTAATAATACACTGTCAAACTTTTTGGTAGTATAATAACACTTAGTTTACTACAAGTAGCTCAAAAATAAATTTGGGATGGTTGTAAAACACATTCAGAATTATTAATTACAGTGAGGATGCTAAGTATCAAAATTGAATATAAAATTTTTCGTGATTATTTTACTGACTTCATTGCTCTTCTCAAGGAAATAAATCCAACGGATAATTTAATCCCTTTAGATTTATACAGAACAAAAAACTTAGTATCCAAGTTGGGTCTCACAGCTAAAAAAATTTATTATTCTATCAATGGATTTAAGTTATACTACAAGGATGATGCAACATAAGTTTATTTTCGCACCTACAATCCACCTCTTTTCAAATAAAACTCAGGAAAACAATGTCATCAAAAGAAAGATATTTCACATTCTTGTTTATTTTATTTACTGATCATTCAAAGACTTTAGTGGCTCTATGCATCAATGAGTTCAACAGGTCATATTAGATGGTATAAGGAGAAATTAGCAAACATTTGTGCTTTTTCTCATCTATTAGATGTTGAAATGTGAAAACATTTTGATCGAACACATGCTTTATTTGTTATTGAGCCACGCAACATAAGATTGGATTTGTGTGTTGACGTTTTCACTTTATATAGATAAGCACCTTCACCATACTATTGTTGGCCAATTATACTGACACCATACAACCTTCCACCAGAGATATGTATGACTACCCTATAAATGTTCTTAACACTTATAGTACCTGGACCACATAATCTAAAAGCAAAAATTGATATTTGTTGTAATCATTAATTGATTATCTCAAGTTATTATGGTAAGAAGGTGTCCTTACATCTTATGTCTCAAAAAAAAAATCTCCTTTGAGTTGCTTTGCTTTGGATTATTAGTGATTTTCTAGCTTATGATGCATGGTCTGATTGGAGTACAATAAGAAAATTAACTTGCCCTTACTGCATGAAGAATCCTAAAGCTTTCCACTAAAACATGGAAATAAAAATACTTGGTTTGATTTTCATTATATTTTCCTACCTTCTAATCATCCGTTTAGGAGGAATAAGGAAGCATTTATTAAAAATAGAGTTGAAAGGTCACCTTCTCCATCCAGATTATGTGGTGATGATGTACTATAAAGACTTTTTAAATTTTCATCAATTATTAATTTTCCAACATTATTTGATTCTAAATTTATCGAATATAGTATTCAATATAATTGGATTAAAAAAAGTATTATCTAGACATTACCATATTGGAAAATAAATTTGATAAGAGATAATATGGATGTTATGCATATTGAGAAGAACTTCCTGGATAATATAGAGTAAGTTCTTGCATAATGTGCAGAAGAAGTAATGTATATTTAAAATACTTAAGTCTTATTTGGAAGATTTGTCACCAAATATTTCATAAATAATTTGCCTCTAACAGATACTACAGATATTGAGCAAGTTATTGCAAATGAATTCCCAGCTTAATTTAGATCTTATGTCAGCCTTTAAATTTTAAAATTTTTTATTTAAATTATATCTTATTTAATATTAAAAAACTCCAACATTTAAAAATTTTCTTAGGTACATAAACCTAATAATAAGTGTTTTGATAAAGGTTTTCAAGCACTAACTGGGGGCCCAATCCGAAAAGTAAAGTCCTGGCAAATATATATATTGAATGGATTCAAATTTCCTTCCAAGTCATGGAGTGAAGGAAGAAAATTAAAATTTATGGAGTATGTATTAGAGGGAATACTCATGAAGAAGATGAGTGTGATTATTATGATATTCTGAATGAGATTCTTGAGCTGGAGTAACAAGATGAAGATAAGCGCTTTATATGTTTGTAAAATTGGCAATGCTATGATCTAGTAAAGAATAGAGTCACAAGGGTTCATCATGCATATGGTTTAGTTGATATAAAACGTAGTAGAATATACATAAATTTTGATCCATTTGTGTTAGCAAGTCAAGCTATTCAAGTTTATTTCAGCAAATATTTCTGTGGTCATAAGAATAAACAAGATTGGCTAGTAGTTATAACAATAAAAACACCAGTTATAATTGATCAATAATACGTCATAGCAACTACAAATCAAGAGAATGAGATGTCAATTTATATGCCTGTTGAAATTGAGAAGCTGTCAACTATAATACATAATATTGAAATACAGTTAGAAGATGTGAATAGTTCAACTAGCTCATAAAGTGAGAATGAGGATGAAAGTAAAGATACCCTTGAGAGCAATGAAAATATTTCTGATTTTGAATAGTTCTTATAAATATTAGTAGGAAGCAAGAGATCAGTTAGAGAGAGAAGCTCCACACATTAGAGAGAGAAAGTTTTGAAAAATTTAAATTTTTATTCCCGGATTATGTTTCTATTTTTTAGGAACTGAGGGGGACGATGGCGGCGGACTGCCTCCGGCAAGGGCAGGCTATGGACACGAAAGGTTAAGACCAACCGCAATCATCATCATCGAGGTCTCCGTCGTTTGTGGGTAATTCAAAGATAAATGTGAAACGTAATGGTGCGTCATTTTTGAATTCCAATCAGAGAATTTAAATTCCTTTAATGAAATGGCAAGGACCATTGGTAATAAAAGATGTATCAGAAATATTGCCTAAGTTGATCAAGCATGTGGAAGGCAAAGGTAAGGCTATAACTGAAGTTGTGGGTATGGTTACTCCAAATAGTTTGATATCATCTGTAATTCCTTCTGATAATACTGCATCTTCTTCTGGAATGAAAATTTTTATTAACCGGTTTGGGAAATCGAATGCAATCCCTGGACTTAGTCGCAGCATGATAAATGAGAATTCTCAGAATTTGGTTGACAATAATATTCATTCTGTACCGTAATGGAGGAAGGACTCGAAAGGAGATAAGTTGTCTGATGGAATACCTAAAAACTCTGTAGGCTTGGGTAATGTGAATCTATTGAGTATCAAACCATATATAAAATTGGATTTTAAAGAGGAGGAGGAGGTTTTTTCTGAAGACAGAAAGGTTGTAAGGTTAAATGAAGAACTAGAGGAAATGAACTCAAAGAAACTATCAAATTCATTGGTAATTAAGGTATTTGGGAAAATTTTACCATCCCATATGGTGGCTTGGGAGATAAGGAAGCAATGGAGTCAATTTGGGAAAATTCCACTTTACTACATTGGGTAGAGGATGGTTATTATGCTCATTCTCCTCGGAAGAGATGGTAGAAGCAGTTCATTCAAGGGGCCCTTGGTTTGTTAACGGGTATATAGTAGGTATGGAGAGGTGGACCCCGGACTTTACTACTGCATCTATAAAGGGACTTTCTTCTCCAATTAGGATTAGAATGCCCCACTTACCTTTGTAATGTTGGGATGAGAAGAACGTAGATTGTATTGCTTCAAGAAATGAAAAACCACTTATGTTGGATGATAACATGTTTCATTGGGGAAGGAGAGAATTTGTTAGAGTATGTGTAAGAATTAGGCTTAATCAACCTCTTCTAATAGGTGTATGGGTGGATTGCATTTCTGGAAGGTTCTTCCAAAATGTGGAGTATGAGAAGGTATCCAACTTTTTCTTTGTATGTGGGAACATTGGACATGTGGATAATGAATGTGATCTAAAAGTAAAAAAATCCTAAGGTTGTAGAGGTTGCTGATTAAAGTGGTAGAGGAAATGGTGTGGGAAGGAAACAAGAGGTTTTGAAAGAACCTTGTTATGGTCCATTGATACTGGTAAACAACAAGAGAAGCAAAAAATCTAAACAGAGCAACAAGGTGATTAAACCAAACACTGTCAGATATGTTAAAAAATCTTTTGTTCCATTGATAGTTGCGCATGAAGTTCGGACTGTTATGGATGATGGTATCAGTGAAGTCTCTATCCAAGGATTCCAGGAAGATTATGTGAAGAAGCTGAACAATTTGAAGAGGGGGAGTTTAGATTGGAAGGATATAAAGTTGAAAAGATGGAACAATACATTGTTCTAATGGAATAGGAAATGTCGTTTAACAAAAGTGATATTAGTTATGGTCATGATCTCTCTCAGGTTGATAACTTGGAGAAGGCTGATTCTTCTTCTATTTCAAATGACAAAGATGGGAAGGGTTGCTTGCGAACTCAAGTAAGTCCTAATGGATTACTTACAAACTCAAGTATTCCCTATCAAAAAACTGATTTCAAACTTCAAAAAGATATAAGAGTTCAGGAAGTCAAAGAGTTTTAACCATTAATTTCTATCAGCAATTCTGCTGAATTGGTAGCAGAAAAAAAAATTTCTATGGAACTTCCTGTTGTTCATAAGAGGTAAAACATATTCTCTATACTTCAAATAGTTAATGAAGATGGAAATGCAAATACTACTGAAGAAAATTCTTTTGTTGATAAAGAAGAAGGTGAGCTGAAGGCGGATGGAAAAACTGTTAACAAAGTGGATGTCCGAAAGGATTTGGTGAATAAGTTTTAATATGACATTTGTCTTAATAAGGACATGCCTAAGTGCAAATTGTCAAAATAACTCAAATCTTTAGTGCCCATTAAAACTAAAGCTCGTGGAAGAATATGAGAAAGGAGGTAGTAGGAAGAAAGATGGGGGCTACTCCCCAAAAAAAGCTTAATGGAATCCATAGCTTTTTGGAATTGTAGAGGGGCAAAGAAGAAGGAAGCCTCTATATATATGAAAGAATTTATCAATGATTACAAGGTATTCTTTGTGAGTCTGGTGGAAACTAAAATAAACTCTTTTGATAGAGTTGACTTTGAGAGGATGATGGGTCCTAATTGGGATTTTCTTATTCTTCCTTCTGAAGGATTGTCTGGCAGCATTATAATTTTATGGAGAACAGATATAGCTTCCTTTTTAGTATTAAAGACTTCAGATTAATGTGTGATAGGGGATCTTAATGTCTTTAACAAAGGAATATGGATGATTGCTACTGTGCATGGGAGCAAGTAGGTTAACATGAGGAGATTTTTATGGGATAGAATTCATGAGCAATCACATAGGAAGATTCCAACTATTATTGGTGGGGATTTCAACTGCATTTTGTCCCAAGAGGACAAAAAAGGAGGAAGGAAGTTTGTCTTTTCTCAAGGTTCCTTAGAAATGTTCAAATTAATGAATGATAATGACTATCATGATGTTGGAGTGGTTAGTCCAAGATATACTTGGTTCAATAATAAAGTGGGAATTGGAAGAATTCTTGAACGTTTGAATAGGTATTTGTTGAATTCCATGGCTCTTCAAAATATCCATATTGCGGTGGTAAGACACTTAGCCAGAGTGGCTTCAGACCACTGCCCTATAGTGCTGAAATTATTTGAAGTATCAATAAGGATGAGAAGATATATCAAGTTTGAAGAGGTTTGGTTATCCTTTAAAACATTGGCGCACATAGTTTCTAAAGGAGGGAAGAAGAAGTATGTGGGAGATGATTTGGAAATCTTGAACAAAAAGTGCAAGAGAACTTTAAATGATTTGTTTTACTGGAGTAAGAACAAACTTAAAGACTTTTCAAGTGAAAAGGATAGGTTGAAGGCTGAAATATTACTACTTCAGGACGAAGAAGCTAGGAATGGCTGGATGGATGAAGAAAATATATGGCAGCTTAAATCTAAAGTAAAAGAGTTGAATGTTATTTTCAATTGCTTGAACACTTGGTGGAAGCAAAGAGCAAAAGTGAAGTGGGTGGTTGAAGGGGACTCAAACACAAAATTTTTTCATTCCTATGCCAATGCTAGGAGGAATGCTAATTGGGTCTCTAAAGTGAAGAATTCTGATGGCTTGATCACCGATGATCCTAGAGAAGTGGAAGAAGTTTTTTTCAGATTCTTTCAAGAAAAATAGTAGGATAGATACTGTAGTTTGGAGAACTGGCCGGAACCTTGGATGGTTTTGGAAGAAGTTGACAAGATTTTGTTGAGAAGGGAGCTTTCATTGGTTGAAGTTAAGGAGGCTATTATGAGGTTAGGGAACAATAAAGCTCCGGGATGTAATGGATTGTCACATTCCTTTTTCAAAAGCTATTGAGAGATTATTAGTGAAGATGTTTATAAAGAAGTAAGACATTTTTTCTCTATAGGAAAGATGAGTAATGATTGGAATGATACTTTGGTGGTGCTTGTTCCAAAGTCTACTAATCCTTTAACTCCTTCTAACTTTCGTCCAATCAGATTATGTAATTCAATTTATAAAATTGTGGCCAAAGTAATTTTAGATAGAATGTTATTGGTAATTCCAAGGATCATATCTGAAGAGCAAGTGGCTTTTGTGAAGGGGAGATCTATTTCTGATCATCTTTTATTAGATCAAGAGATTTTTAGTAAACTATGGCATTTAAAGGCTTGCAATGTGTATTTGGCCATCAAATTGGATATGGAACAAGCATACGATAGTATGTGTTTGTTAACATTAAAGAAGATGATGATGGAGTTGGGATTCCCGGACAAAGTTCTTGGACTGGTTATGGAATGTGTTTCAAATCCAAGATTCTCTATATTGATCAATAGGACAAGATCAAATTGGATTGAGGGAAGATGTGGGTTTCGACAAGGAAGCCCACTCTCTCCATTCTTGTTTATTATATGCTCTCAGCTATTAACTATTTTTTTTTTATAGCAGAGGAAGGGATTTGGGAATCATAATTAGCTCTAATGCTCCAAGGATTACTCATCTTATGTACACAGATGACGTCTTGTTGTTTTCAGATGAAAAATTAAAAAATTTTAAGAAGATGAGAAACATGCTGAAAAACTATTGCATATGGACCAGACAGAATATTAATCAACAAAAATCATCTTTGTTTTTTGGAAAATCGGTGTTGAGGAGGAGGAAGAGACAAATATCAAAGTTGCTGAAATTCAAAATGTTGGAAGAATTAGATTACCTGGGAATCAAAATTGCTTTAAGAATATTAAAAAGGGATATTTCCAAATGTTGTTGGATAAAACAATTAAGAAAATAAATGAGTGGGTAAATAGATATATGTCGTTAGCTGGAAGATTATGTTTGGTAAAATAAGTTCTTCTTACTTTACCTGTTTTCTTAATCTCTCACTCTCTTGTCTCAATGAGAACTTTAAATGAGTTGGAAAAATTCTGTAGAGACTTCATCTGGAATAAAATGGATAGAAGCCACGGTTTGCATTATGTGGCATGGGAGATGTTATGTAGACCAAAGCAAAGGGGCAGATGGGGTCTTCAATCAGAAATAACCATAATTGGGCCACTTAGAGCAAAGTATACATGGAATCTCATTGAGAAACCAAATACATTATTGAATAGAAACCTGCTAGCTAAATATGGTAAAAGGTGGTGGAGTAAGGAGTATTTTAATGGAGGATCAAATTCATGGAAAATCTGTACCAGTGGATGGAAAGCTCTTAAAAAGTTTATAAGATGGAAAGTAGTAGATGGTTCCAACATTAATGTATTAAAGGATGCATGGATTCTGGATATGAGTCTACTTAAATGGCCAACTTTTGTGGGATGCTTTGATAATGAAAATTCTACTCTTGAATATTTCATAGAGGATGGTAAATGGGATTTTAGCAAACTTAAACAATGCTTCAGTGAAGACCTTATGAAGATTATTGAAGGAGTACAGATCTTCAATACTGCAATTCAAGATCACATGGAATTGAAGCTTCAGTTTACTGGTAAAACTAACTCAGCTTTGTTGATGGAAGATAATCTTAAAGAAGTAATGACAGGGGATTTGTTTACATGGATTCATAAGCTTAAGATTAATGCTCGGGTGGAGATGTTTTTGTGGCGGTTATGCAGAGATGCTATTCCTACTGAAGATTTTCTCTTTAGAAGAAACTTTTGGGTAATTGCCTATGTCCTATGGAATGTGGGGTGATTGAAGACCTTGATCATGTCACGTCTTATTTTTTAATACTTGTGAAAGAGAGCAATGTATTAAGAGGATGGGGATTCAAAATTCAAGATTTTTGTAATTGGAGAGACTTCTTACAAGGAATCAAAAGAATAATAGAGGAATATGTGATGACAGCAAGGATATATGCATTACTATTATGGATGGTTTAGAATAATAGGTGCAAGGTTAAACATGGAAAATTGAAGTAGTAATGTAATGATTGCCATTTCAGTTTTAAACTTCTATAGCTCAGTAAAATAGGGTATTTATCGCTCAGACCACTGGGTGCTTATCGGTCCAAAGGACTGTTCTTAGATTATTGGCATCCTCCTCCACCTGAGTGGTTAAAGATTAATCTTGATGCAGCACTTAAAAAGAATTATATGATTGGTATCAATGGGGTTGTAAGAGATGACAAAGGAAAGTTTGTCTTTGCTTTTGGTAGAAGAAAATTGCATTGGGATAATGCACAGATGGAACTTTTAGCATTCAAAGCATTGAAGGAAATCTGGCAAGAATGGACACAAGAAGTAAAAGGTATCATAGTGGAAGGGGATAATAAGAATGTTCTCCAATTTCTTCAGCAATTGTATAGCAAATCGAAGAATGTTAGAGAGAACTGGGATGATGAAGAACTCTTATTCTTTAGCAACTTAAATAATTTTATCTTTAATTGTGTTAGCCACAATTGTAATAAGTTAGCATATTATTGTGCTAACTTAGCTTTATCATTTGATTTTGATTGGGATTTCTTCCTTAAAACAACCTTCCTTCTTCCTTTGTTAAAATTGTAAAGGAAGAAAGTGAAAGATGGTTGTTCCCTCATTAGTTTGTATCTAGGCTATTTGGTGCTTTTTTTTTAATTTTATTGTTGCTCAGCATTTCTCAAAAAAAAAAAAAAGAATAGTTCTTATAGTTTAAGTGACTAAATTTATTGTAATGTACTTATTAATATGTTTTTTTGAAATCAAGTTAGTAAACATATCTTGCTAAATGTCTCTTATCAAATCTTATTTATATGCTAATCATTATTGTGTATTCTATAATTCTTTATGTTTGTTATTTCTAATTTATCTACATTCTTTTTTTTTTTTACTTATGCAAATCTTCATAATTTTTACAATTTAATTTTTTTATATGTTACAATGATTTTCTAAATGCTTCTTTTAATACCGATGGATTCAAGTGACGATCCTTCTCGTAGATCTTTAACTTTAAAGTTTTCTCGTATGAAATATTTGATCATTGGACAAAGTTGACCTAGATAGGGTGATGAAAGTGTGGGGTATAGATTAGTTCCACCAGTGATACCATCACCATTACAACCTAGCAGTCAGCAGTAGTCCCCTATTGAATAGGGTTATGGACATATATATCCACCTGTAGTTGGTGTACCACCACCCTTTCCTGTGTACTTCCCTCCTACATCAATATCAATTTCCCTCTCGGACATATGGAACTCCATTCTATTTATATCACCCCCCACCAATATCATAAACTAGTCCATCCACCATCCCTTACCCTCATTATCCCCACCCCTATTATTACCCATATCCTGTGCTGCTAGAACACTATGGAGCATCTACATAAGAAGAGGTTGGTATTGGGGATCCTACAGCTATAGCAGATAATCATCTATACATTGAACCTGACGATAATATGTAAGTTCAGTTTATTTTGTAAAGTTATTATAATTTGATATATTATACATTATTGACAAAAATTTAACCTGTAAATTTAATCCCTCAAGTACACCTACGCACAAGATTCAGGACATCATATAGAGCAAATATGATGCTTTTTAATTATCATGGAAGAAGATCACAATGGAAATTAGGGATATATGGTTTAGAGAATTCAAGTATAATTATTTGGCATGAATTAAAATATTAAATTTAATTTGTTTTAATATTATTTATTATTCCTATATTTTTTTACAGAAAAATTTTAGGTGGTTACATGAGCATTGCATGAGGATCAGAATAAATTTTGAGAGGAGAGGATCGATCAGTCATAGGGACATGTTAATGAACATTAGAAAGTCTTGCCAATATTGATTATGGATTGAAGAGGGTATATGGGTAGATTTGAGGAGAGCTTGGGTGAGCCCTGAGTTCACAAAATTGAGAGAGCAAAATAAGCAGAATAGAGCATCTAATTTTTGGGTTTAGGAAGCTCTCTTCATACTAGTGGATATGTTCCTCATACTAAACATAGATGATTACTGGTATATATATATATATATATTATTTTAACTATATCTTCTATTTTTATAAAGAGTTCCTTGGTCGGGAGCTGACACCACTAGAGTTGCATGTTTGGAATTACAAATATTAAGCTGACCATCAATGGGTTGATGAAAAGGAAAAAAAGCTCATGTGAGTATAACTTTTGGATTAATAATATAGAATATAATAAATTTTCTAATATAAATTTATTTTATGGATTTATTCTTGCAAATAATTTTATACGGGTTTGGGAAAGTCATCAATTTACTAGTGAGGGATCATCTTCAGAATCGACCCAATATTTTGAGTATCATATATGGTCATATGTTATTAGAGGAAGGTAGAGGGGGAGGATATATGACTTGGTTTCGTAAGGCTATGCTTATGAGGATAGTTCATCTACATCAACATTTTATGATGCTAGTGGAGTTGAAGAAACTATAAGCTAGAGAGTTATTGCCCATACTAGAGAGATAGAAGAGACGAGAAAGGTTTAAAATGAGATATAGACAGAGCTCTGATCCTATAGAGATGAAAATCAAAAGAAGAAAGAGAAAGAGACAACACATTAATCACAAGGCAACGAGGACACGGATAATGATTAGTGTTGTTATTTGTTTGATGAACTTTTTGGTGTATTCTGGACATCTTACTGTGGATTTCATATGTTATATTTATTAAAGAACATATGCATTTCTTTCTGTTTAAACATTTGGTTTTGCTCATTATGGATTTCATTTGAATGTTATATATGTTAATTTTGGACTCCATCTATGGGTTAATTATAGTGGCGTGTTTCCCTTATTTGTTATATATGTTTCAAATTCTATGTAGGTCTTATGGAAATTTGAGTAAATAGAGCAGGCTGTCAATTTTTTTGAAAATGCTACATGTTTTTGGCGGCTAACTAGCAGTTTGGCCACCAAAAACATTGATACCGGACACTTATTTTAACCGTTGAAATTATAATCTAGCTACTGGTAACTATCGATGAGTTACCACAGTTTACCACAGGTCCAGCCATCGATAAAATTGGCATTTGAGATGGCGGTAAGCCATTAGTAATTAACTGGCAATAACTGGCACCATGATCGCCAAATATTACAGATCGTTTAGGCCATTAGAAAGCCACCAATAACATTAACCCCGATAAATTAACTGTTATAATTCATTTCCTACACACACTTTATATCGGCGGTTTGTAAACTACCAGAAAACTGTCGGTAGTTTTGAAAATTGCTAAGAAATTAATACTAACCAATGGAAAATACCGCCTGTAATTGGAATTTTTTCCTATTGTGGTTACACTAGAACCACAAGACTTTTTGATGGGATTAGAATTGAAACACCATTCATTGATTAAACATTAGAAAAAAAAACATAGCATAATTAAATGCAAAATGTTTAAAAAGTTTTATATGTGTTTTGAAATCAATAGACTATATATATGTTTCTACTTGCAAAACTGAAAAAGAAATTTGTGATAGACTTTGCATAACCTATGAAGGGATAAATGAGGTTAAACAATCTAGTTTGAATATTTTATTGCATAACTATGAACTATTTAGCATGAAACTGAATGAGTAAATTTTTGAAATGTCAACATATTTTACTCAGATTGTTACTTCATTGCATGCTTTAGGTAGATAACAAACTAATTCAAAAAAAGTTAATAAAATCTTACGCAATTTACCTTCTGCTTATGATGTAAAGATAACTATCATAACTAAGTCAAAATATATGAATTTATATTATATTGACATTCTACTTGGATCACTAATTTCTTACGAGTAAGGAGTGAATCAAAGGCATATTGATGCATGTGACAAATAGAAAGTGAAGAATATTGCTTTGAAAGTGGATGATTTAAATAGTGCTCAATCAATGTCTGAGGACGAAGAAGATATTGCACTCATGACTAAGTAATTCAAAAGTTTCCTTAGAAGAAAGCAATAGATGCGTCAGCATTTGAACAATGGTAAGTTTAATAAGAATGTAAAAGTTTCTAATGAAGTTATTTGTTATGAATGTATAAAGCCTAGACATATAAAGACTGATTGCCCAAATCTCAAAGCTAATACTAGCAAGGAAAAAGTTGAGGAGAAAACAAACATTAGGAAGGGCAAGAATAGAATGCAAAGAGCTTTCTGGGCTGACTTAGCTTCTAACTTCTAAGAACTAGAAGTAAAAGAGGAAGTCATGAAATTGTGCTTAATGGAAAATAAACTTGATTATTCAAATCAAGAGGTGGTATGTGACTTATCCTACTATGAACTATTTAAAGTTTCAGAGAAAATTAAAATGCACATTATAAGCATAAAAAATTGCATGCTAATCTTAACCTCGAGCATTTTAATTTACAAAAAAGAATATGAAAATCTTAGGAAAGATCATGCATCCATAGAAAGAAATCACTTGGCTTTGCTTGATTGATTTGATGATTTCAATAAAAAGCATGATTCTTTGAAAACATCTTATACTAAACATGAAAATGATTTTAAGGTGTTTATTGATGAATCAAATCAAAGAGAATATGAGTTGAAAGTTTACAATTAAATTTTAGAAAGTGTAAACTCACATATTAAAGAAAAACTGAAAGCTCTTAAGGAAGATAAGACAACTCCAACATTTAAAAAATTTTACAATCCTAATCAACAACATATATTTTCAAAATCTAGGAAAAGATAACTCACATAGATTGATAAATCTTTTTCCTGGGGTTAAATGCTTTTCAAGTGGAATGATAGGACATATTTCCCACACTAGCACTATTTAGAGTAGAACATATTTAGTGTGGAGACCTAAGGTGCATAAATCATAAAATATCAAGCTTGCTTCTAGATTATCATTATCAAGAGTAAACCAAAATTTATTTGGGTTCCCATGTGAACATTTGATAAGTTTGTAAAAATAATCTTATATAAACCCTCATGAGAGAATTTGGTACCTAGATGCTGATGATCTAAACATATGACTAGAGATACAACTCAATTCATATCGTTGGAGGCCTGAGCTAGAGGCAAAGTGATAATGGGAGATAATACTACTAGGAGAGTGGTTGGTATAGGTATGATTAGCAACAAGAATAATTTTTTAATTGAAATTAATTTATTGGTTGAAGGCTTAAAATATAACTTATTAAGTACTAGAAAGCTTTGTGATAAGGGTTTTAACATTAAATTTTTACCTATAAGCAGAACTATAAGCCAATATGGTGTTAATTTATTGCATGGAAATAGGGTAAATAATGTATACATGTTAAATCTTCTAATAATTGTTGTCTCAAAACTATCACTAATGAATCTTGGTTATGGCATAGAAGATTTTGTCATGTAAATATGAAAAATCTTAGGAAGATTTCCGAAAAAGAATTGGTGAGAGGAATATCAAATTCAAACTTCACTAAAGATCACTTGTGTGATGCATGTCAAATTAGAAAATAAGTCAAGTCCTATTTCATTCAACTAAATATCTTAGAACTACCAAATCATTAGAAGTCATTCACATGGATCTTATTGGACTGGATAGCACTGTAAGTCTAGTAGGGAATGTTTTTGGGTATGTAATTACTGATGATTATTCAAAATTTACTTATATTAGACTCTTATCACATAAGAGTGAATCATTTGATGAATTTAGAATTTTTTTCTACTTGGATTCAAAGGAATCTAGGTTTTGAAATTTGTTTAATTCAAAATGATCACAGAGGAAAATTTAAAAATAAAAATTTTAAAGTTTTCTATAAAGAGCAAGGAATAGATCACAAATTTTTAGCTCCTATAACCCATCAACTAAATGGGGTTAATAAAAGGAAGAACAAAACATTTTTAGAAGCCACTAGAGCCATATTGGTTTAATATTTACTTTTAGAAATATTTTTGGGTTAAAGTGATTAGTACAGCTTATTATGTTTTGAATATGATGAATATTAGATCTAAGTTGAATAAGTCACCTTATAAACTTCTTCAAGGAAGAACACCCAACCTCTCACATCTACTGAAATTTCAAATAAGTTTTTAGACCTAATAGGTTTTTTTTAAGGCTAACCAAGAGTGGGGTCAATTATTTATTTAAAAAATCTCTTAATAAATTAGAAAATTGATTTTAGATTTTTTTAATCACAATGATAAATTCTCTCAAAAACATTTTTCAACCATAAAATTAAAACTTATGGAAATTAAAAATGCAGTAAAAAAATAAAAAAAAAAAGAACACAAAGTTTTATAGTGGTTCGATCCAACTAGACCTACGTCCACTCCCTAAAACTTCCTCTTTATCTATTGCATTATACCAAAGTGATTCTCCTTTTGCTCTCTTAGTAAGGCAGAGAAGTTATTACAATAACCTCTCTTCCACTAAACCCCGATGAGGCAGAGTACCACCATCTTTGCTCGCCCTTCTAGTGATGGCAGAGAATCAGCATCCCTTCACACCCTCCTGATGACGATAGAGAATTGATATCCTTTCACACCCTACTTTTGTTGGGACAGAACCAGCATCCTTTCATATACTCCTAATATCGGTAGTGAAAGTTCGTTAGGGAAGTTAGGCCCTTAAGAACTAGCCCGAGGCTAACCAAGAGGGGGGGGGGAATTGGTATTTAAAAAATTCTTTAAACAAAAGAACAAATATCACAAACCAATGTCACCACAGAAAAAGAAGTGCAGAAAATTAAAGTGCTGAAGCAGTAAAAAGAACACAAGGGTTTATAGTGGTTCGGTCAACTTGACCTACGTCCACTCCCTAAAGGCGCCCTCCGAGTATTGCACTACCAAAGTGTCTCTCCTTTAGTACCCACAGCAAGGCGGAGAAGCCCTTACGAAATCCTCCTTTTTGCCACCCTGGCAAGCCAGAGAACCCCACTCCTTTTGCTACCTCCTGAAGCAGGAAGAGAACCTCGATCAATCACTGAAGCTTACCTCTCCCAACCCTTCCAAGGATAAGAGACTCTAGTAGAAGAAGAATTGGAACAATGCTTGGAGCAACCCTTGTGAACTCCCTCACAAGCTCCCCCATACAAGATCCTCTCTCTCTCTCCCGCTCTCTCTCCCTCCTTTAGGTTTTCTCAGGTCAAGACAGTAACCAAGGATGTTTAAAAATATTGAACAAAAGCTCTTAAATAGAAAAGCATCAAAGGAGCTCAATAAATACAAGTTGCCGACTTTATCATCCAGGATGATATCATGTCGTCTTGTATGATCAGTTCAAATCATAGATGATTGGCCAGAATATCGCTCTGAAAATGAACTGGATGATTAAAATTTGTCTTGATCGTCCAGACCAACCTCACGATCATCCCGGACGATCAGTTCAAATCTGACGAAAATCGTCCAAAGCATCGCCCGGAATTCGAGCTTTCCGATCCTGATCGGCCACAACATCTCCCGAAATTTCTGCTGGCTAATATGTATCGTCCATGAGCAACTAAGGGCTTTTGAATAGATTACCCAGGCCGATCTTATGATCGTCCAGGATGATGTGATTGTATCAAACATCCTTAATTGCTTCCTTGATTGCCAGATCAACTTAGGCATAATTGTGTCATATCGTCCAGGCCGATCCAAGATCGTCATGGCTGATTCCCAAAAATACAGAACACCTAAATTTATCATGGCAGCTATTTTTTTCTATTTTGAGCATATCTTCCTGACCGATATCACGATCGTCCAGGCCGATATACTAATGGCGGCTGCCTTAATTAAGAAACCTAATTAGGGTTTCTGTTTTAAACCATATCGTCCAGGATGATATAAATATCGTCCGGGACGATGTGAGTAAAAATAGAAATTCTAAATCACTCAAGTGTGTGTGTAGAGTTACTTAGCATCAAATAGTTCACAATATTATAATTGAATCAAGAAAGGGAAAAAGAAAAAATACAGACTGACTTAGACCTAGTCTACCCAATCTTGGGTTGACTTCGTTTGTCATCTGATCTCTTGGCCCAGAAATGTCAGTAGAAAAAAGGCAGTCCAAGTGTTTACTAACATCAAAATCACAATCCATGAAACTAAGTTTTCAACAATCTCCCCTTTTTTGATGATGACAAATACTTTGATGATTATAGCAGTGTAATTCAAAATTTTCAAAAATTCTGAGTAGAAAGAAGTGCAAGTATAAATTAAAGCAACAAGCATAATCAATCAAGTACAAACATATTACTCCCCCTTTTGACATCTCAAAAATGAGGAGGGAACTAAAAAACATCTAAAGCTAAAAAAGTACAAAAAGAAGAAAAAACAAACATAAGCAACTACAGGAAACAAAATCTAAGACTAGAAAGGTGAGGGACCCTGATCATCAAAGAAAGGTGGTGGTGGTGGTGGTGGGGTGGTGGCTGCTGAAAGAAACTGGTCATGGCAGTAAACTGTGAGCCAAACTAGGCCATGTCCTAGTCATGCTGCTGCTACTGCTGTGCAGCATAGGAATCAAAACAGGCTACATCCTCATCATGCTGCTGCTTCTGGTGAGCTACAAAAGTGTCGAATCGGGTCTCCAACCAATCAAATCTCTCTACTAACTGATCAAACTATGAGTGCTGACGTAGAGGAGCAGGTTCAGGAACGGGAGTGGGAGCCTCCTCCTCCTCAGTCCCCTGAGGTTCCTTATACCCTAGGTGGAGACGAGTACTGTGAATGATATTGAAAGAGTTGTTTGAGTATCATGGAGGCTGAAGGTCATGACGAGCAGGATATTGAAGTTGATATTTAGTTTCAAGAACATAAACTATGAGGTGTCCTAAAGCCAGGTTGGGTTTCCTCATATGGCCTGGGTTGCAGATTATTGTCAAATGATCAATGTATCAAAAAATTAAGTCATTATCATTAAAGTCTCTATGGACCATGATGTAAAAGGTAGTCAGAGAAAGCATAGGAGTGATGTGGACTCGGTCCCCGGCTTTCAAAATAATGGAAGTGCGAAGGACATGCTAGATTGTCCTAGCAACTTTGACTAAAGAGGTAGTATCTCCAACATGAAAGGGTGCATTGGTTTGGCGTAAAAAATGATTTACCGAGGTCCAGTCAAAATCTAGATCTGAGATGATGGCATGCAGCTTATCCCTAGTGGTGGATAGCTGCAGTAGTTCAGTACAGTCCTGATATGTGATCTCAACCGGGCGTAAGGGACTGCGAGGGTAAGAATGAAATAGAGATAAGTGTGAGTAAAGAGGTCTAATATGGGATACAAGAGGTGGACAGGGTTGATGGTTCTGGAGAGAGTGATGGCACATTCTTTGTAACGATAGTATGCAGCTTGATCTTCTGCTTTCCAAAAGCGAGGGTCAAGCGTAGCCCTTGAAGAGCTACTGGAAGATTATTGAACTCACTTTTCACCAGCCATAGCAAGAAAACAGTAAGTAAAAGAGAGAGAAGGAGAAGCTTGAGGAAAAAAATAATGGCTGGAAGGCCTGAATTTAAAGGAACAGCCACATCGTCCAAGACGATCATAGAATCGTCCAGGATGATCTGGTTCAATTATTGTGCACAGGCCGATTGGTCAAAAAGTTGGTTTGATCGTCCGGGCCTATCAGATATGATCCAAGACGATTAGACATAGGCGATCATCCCATGGAGTCAAGTCGGACGACCATTGAAAAAGTATATCGTCCGGGCCGATTAGGTGTATCATTTATGATGATGCTCAAAAATTAATCATACCGATCGAATTTAAAACATTTTAAATATGTGCCACATTTATCATCCAGGATGAAAAGTCGATCGTACAGGACGATTGTCCAATAATGGATTGTCCCGGGAAATTTTAAGGATTTTAAACGTAATGACACATGGATCGTCCAGGATGATCCAGTATATCAGCCCGGACAATGACCATAAATGCATTGGCTAAGATGAAAATTATATCAACCAACACGATCAAGATAATTGTAACAGAGTTTGATTAGATCGTCCAGGATGATAAGGTATCGTCTAAGACGATGATTTACAGCAAGCTCAAAAAAAATTAGCATATGGAATTTTGAAGATAAATTATCATATCATCCAGGATGATAGAGATATCGGCCAGGAAGATGTGACAAGAATTTGAAACTAAAGGAAAGATGGAGATGATCAGAGAAATACTAAAAATAAATAAAACAAAAAAAAAGCTAAAAACAACAACAAAAAACCTAAAAATAAGCAAAGGAAGAAAACAAAACTTTTGTTTTTAACTTTTATTTATTTATTTTTTAGCAAAGCATTCATATGACAAATAATCCAAAACATTAAATTTTAGAGATTCAAAAAATCAATGAGTTAACAATGTCACAATCTAAAAATAAGAGAATATTCGATCCTGTTAATCCCTAGCTCGGACTTTTTTTAGGGTAAAAAATTGTCTGTTAAAAACAAAAAACCTAATTCAAAACAAATTAATTGGGTAAAAGAAGATCCATCCAAAACTTGGTTACAAAGAAAATATCTTATAAATAATATACCAAAGTAATTTTGTCTCAATCATGAAATTTGAAATCAAGCCTTTGAAAATATCAAATAACCCATGAGTTTTACTAAGTTTTAAAAGTTTTGAAAAGAGAGGATAGATTGCTTTTCGTGGGCTCATTTTATGCCTCTTGTCACATTGATTGGCTCTTAGAGCACTTGAAAGTTTGTTAGGGATGTTAGGCCCTTAAGAACAAGCCCGAGGCTAACCAAGATTGGGGGTGAATTGGTATTTAAAAAATTCTTTAAGCAAAAGAACAAATATCACAAATTAAAGTCACCATATAAAAACAAGTGTGGAAAATTAAAGTGCGGAAGCAGTAAAAAGAACACAACTAGGGCATCTCCCATAATTCACTGAGAACCCCACTCCTTTTACTTCCTCCTGAAGTAGACAGAGAACCTCTATAATTCGCTGATGCTTACCTCTCCCAACCCTTTCAAGTATAAGAGACTCTAGTAGAAGAAGAAGTGGAATAATGCTTGGAGCAACCCATGTGAACTCCCTCACAAACTCCTCCTCATAAGATCCTCTCTCTCTCTCTCTCCCTCTCTCTCTCTCCTTTAGCTTTTCACAGGTCAAGACAGCAGATATGGATGTTAAAAAATGTTGAACAAAAGATCTTAAATAGAAGAGCTTCACAGTGGCTCAATAAATGTAAGTTGTCGACTTTATCGCCTAGAACGATCATCATATTGTCCTGTACGATCAGTTCAAATCACAGATGATCGGCCAGAATATTGCTCTGAAAATGAACTAGATGATTGAAAATTAGCTTGATTATCCAGGCCGATCTCACATTTGTTTCGGATGATCAGTTCAAATCTGAGGATAATCATCTAGGGCATCTTCCAGAATTCAAGATATCCGATCCTGATCGGCCAGAACATCGCCCAGAATTTGTGTTGGCCGATATGTATCATTTAGGAGAAACTAAGAGTTTTTGAATAGATCGTCCAGGCCGATCTTGCGATCATCCAGGATGATGTGATCATATCAATCATCCTTAATTGCTTCCTTACTTGTTAGATCAATTTATGCATAATTGTGCCATATCGTCAAGGCCGATCCAAGATAATCCTGGCCGATTCCCAAAAATACAGAATACCTAAATTGATTAATGCGGCTATTTCTTTCTGTTTTAAGCATATCATCCTGGCCGATATCACGATCGTCCATGCTGATATAATAATGACGGCTGCCTTAATTAAGAATCCTGATTAGGGTTTCACTATTAAACCATATTGTCCAGGATGATGTGAGTAAAAACAAAAATTCTAAATCACTCAAGTGTGTGTGTGTGTAAGGTTACTTAGCATCAGACACTTCATAAAATTATAATTGACTCAAGGAAGGGAAAAAGAAAAAAATACAGAATTACTTAGACCTAGTCTATCCAATCTTGAGCAGGCTTCATTTGTCATCTAATCTCTTGTCCCTGAAATGTTAGTAGAAAAAAAGGTAGTCAAAGTGTTTGCAAACATCAAAATCATAATCCATGAAACCAAGTTTATAACAATCTCCCCCTTTTTGATGATGGCAAACACTTTGATGATTATAGAGGTGCAATTCAAGAATTTCAAAAATTCAGAGTAGAAATAAGTGCAAGTACAAACTAAAGCAACAAGCATAATCAATCATGTACAAACATATTTCTCCCCCTTTTGACATCTCGAAAAGGAGGAGGGAATAGAAAAGCAACTAAAGCTGAAAAAGTACAAAAAGATGGAAAAACAAACATAAGCAACTACAGGAAACAAAATCTAAGAATAGAAAGGCGAGGGAACCTTATCATCAAACGAAGGTGGTGGTGGTGGTGGTGGCTGCTGAAAGATACTGGTCATGGCACAAAACTGTGAGCCAAACCAGGACATGTCCTTGTCGTATTGCTGCTGCTGGTGTGCAGCATAGGCATCAAAATGGGCTACATCCTCATCGTGCTTCTACTGCTGGTGAGCTACAAAAGTGTCGAATTGGGTCTCCAACCGATCAAATCTCTCTACGAACTGATCAAACTGTGAATGCTGGAGGAGAAGAGTAGGTTCAGGAATAGGAGTGGGAGCCTCCTCCTCCTCAGTCCCCTGAGGTTCCCCATCCCTTGGGTGGAGACGAGTACTGCGAAGGATATTGAAAGGGCTGTTTGAGTAGCAAGGAGGCTGAAGGTCATGACAAGTAGAATATTGAAGTTGATATTTATTTTCAAGAACATAAGCTATGAGGTGTCCTAAAGCTAGGTTTGATTTCCTCTTATGGCATGGGTCGCAGATTGCTATCAAATGATCAATTCATCAAAAAATCAAGTCAGTAGCATTAAACTCTCTATGGGCCATGATGTAAAAGGTAGTTAAAGAAAGAAGAGGAGTGATGTGGACTCGGTCCTCAGCTTTTGGAATAATGGAAGTATGAAGGATATGCTGGATTGTCCTAGCATCTTTAACTAAAGAGCTAGTATCTCCAACATGAAAGGGTACATTGGTCTAGCGAAGAAAATGATTTTCTGAGGTCCAGTCAAAATTGGGATCTAAGATGATGATATGCAGCTTATCCCAGTGGTGGATAGCTGCAGCAGTTCAGCACAGTCCTTATATGTGTTCTCGAACGGGTGTCGATTCACATAGGAGGTTAGGGATATGTAAGCAGAATTTATGTGAATATTTGCAAAAAATTCATGAAGAAAATCAGAGGAAAAAGGGACTACGAGGGTAAGAATGAAACAGAGAGAAGTGTGAGTAAAAGGGATATTACCGGATACGAGAGGTGGACATGGTAGATGGTTCTGGAGAGAGTGATGCCACATTCTTTATAACGATTGTATGCAGCTTGATCTTCTGCTTCCCGAAAGCGAGGGTCAAGCGTAGCCCTTGAAGAGCTCCCGGAAGATTGTCCAACTCGTTTTCCACTAGCTATAGGAAGAAAACATTAAGCAAAAGAGAGAAAAGGAGAAGCTTGAGGTGAAAAATAGAGACTAGAAGGCCTGAATTTAAAGGAATGGCCACATCATCAAGGACAATAGTAGAAACATCCAGGATGATCTGGTTCAATTATTGCATACAGGCTGATTGGTCAAAAAGTCAGTCCGATCGTTCAGGCTGATCAGATATCAGCCAGGACGATTAGACACAGGCGATCGTCTCGAGGAGTCAAGCCGGACGACTGTTGAAAAAGTATATTATCCGAGCCGATTAAGTGAATCATCCAGGACGATGCACAATAAGTGATCATACGGGTCGAATTTAAAACATTTTAAATTTATGCCACGTATATCGTCCAGGACAAACAGTGGATCGGCCAGGACGATTGTCCAATAATGGATCATCTGGGGCAATTTTAAGGATTTTAAACGTGCTAACACGTGGATCATCTAGGACGATCCAATGTATCGGCCAGGACGATGACCATAAATGCATCGGCCAGGACAAAAATTGTATCAGCCAGGAAGATAAAGATGATTGTAATAGAGTTCGATCAGGTCGTCCAGGACGATAAGGTATCATATGGGATGATGATTTACAACAAGCTCAAAAAAGTTAAGCAGATGGAATTTTGAAGAGAAATTATCATATCGTCCAGGACGATGTGACAAGAATTTAAAATCAAAGGAAAGATGGAGATGATCAGAGAAAACCCCAAAAATAAATAAAACAAAAGAAAAAGCTAAAAACAGTAACGAAAAACCTAAAAACAAGCAAAGAAAAAAAATGAAATTTTTGTTTTTAACTTTTATATTTTTTTTTATTTTAGCAAAGCATTCATATGACAAATATTCCAAAACATTAATTTTTAGAGATTCAAAAGATCAATGAGTTAACAATGACACAATCTAAAAATGGGAGAATATCCGATCCCGTTAATCCCTAGCTCGGACTTCTTTCAGGGTAAAAAATTATCTGTTGAAAACAAAAAACCTAACTCTGAACAACTTAATTGGGTAAAAAGAAGATCCGTTCAAAACTTGGTTACAAAGAAATATCTTATAAATAATATACCAAAGTAATTTTATCTCAATCATGAAATTTGAAATCAATCCTTTAAAAATCTCAAATTACCCATGAGTTTTTGTAAGTTTTAAAAGTTTTGAAAAGAGAGGATAGCTTGCTTTTAGTGGGCTCATTTTGTGCCTCTTGTCACTTTGATTGGCTCTTAGAGCACTTGAAAGTTCGTTAACGATGTTAGGCCCTTAAGAACTAGCCCGGGGCTAACCAAGACGGGGGCATGAGTTGTCTTATGCTTTGCTTCGATTGGTTGTTCATTACTTTGTGTGGCCAACCATCAACATAGCAGTTCATTCACTTGTTGCCTGTGCCTTTGATTGTTGTTTGTGAAAAAATTCTTTAAACAAAAAAAACAAATATCAAAAACCAAAGTCACCACAGAAAAACAAGTGCGGAAGCAGTAAAAAGAACACAAAGGTTTATAGTGGTTCGACCAACTTGACCTACGTCCTCTCCCTGGAGGCGCCCTCCAAGTATTGCACAACCAAAGTGTCTCTCCTTTAGCCCCCACAGCTAGGCGAAGAAGCCCTTACAAAAACCTTTTTTTTGCCACCCCGGCAAGGAAAAGAACACCACTCCTTTTGCTTCTTCCTAAAGCAAGCAGAGAACCTTGATCAATCGCTGAAGGTTACCTTTCCCAACCCTTCTAAGGACAAGAGACTCTAGTGGAAGAAGAAGTGGAACAATACTTGGAGCAACCCTTGTGAACTCCCTCACAAGCTCTCCCTCACAAGATTCTCTCTCTCTCTCTCCCTCTCTCTCTTTCCATTAGGTTTTCTTAGGTCAAGACAGTAGCCAAGGATGTTCAAAAACATTGAATAAAAGCTCTTAAATAGAAGAGCTACAAAGGAGCTCAATAAATGCAAGTTGCCGACTTTATCGTTTAGGACTATCATCATATCGTCCTGTACAATCAGTTCAAATCATAGATGATCGGCCAGAATATTGCTCTGAAAATGAACTGGATGATTGAAAATTGGCTTGATTATCCAGGACGATCTCACGATCGTCCAGGATGATCTCACGATTGTCCTGGACGATCTCACGATCGTCCTGGACGATCAGTTAAAATCTGAGGAAAATAGTCTAGGGCATCACCCAGAATTCAACGTATTCGATCCTAATCGGCCAGAACATCGCCCAGAATTTATGTTGGCCGATATGTATCATCTAGGAGAAACTAAGAGTTTTTGAATAGATCATCCAGGCCGATCTTGCGATCATCCAGGATGATGTGATCGTATCAATCATCCTTAATTGCTTCCTTGATTGCCGAATTAATTTAGGCATAATTTTGCAATATCTTTCGGTGTGATCCAAGATCGTCCTGGCCGATTCCCTAAAATACAGAATACCTAAATTAATCATGGTGGCTATTTCTTTTTGTTTTGAGCATATCATCCTGGCTGATATCATGATCGTCCAGGCTGATATACTAATGATGGTTGCCTTAATTATGAAACCTGATTAGGGTTTCTATTTTAAACCATTTCATCCAGGATGATATAAATATTGTCCGGGATGATGTGAGTAAAAATAAAATTCTAAATCTCTCAAGTGTGTGTTTATAGGGTTACTTAGCATCAGACACTTCACAAGATTACAATTGACTCAAGAAAGTGAAAAAAATACAAACTGACTTAGACCTAGTCTACCCAATCTTGAGCAGGCTTTGTTTGTCGTCTGATCTCTTGGCCCTGAAATGTCAATAAAAAAAAGGCAGTTCAAAGTGTTTGCTAAAATCAAAATCACAATCTATGAAACCAAGTTATAACAATCTCCCCTTTTTTTATGATGGCAAACACTTTGATGATTATAGTAGTGCAATTCAAGAACTTCAAAAATTCAGAGTAGAAATAAGTGCAAGTACAAACTAAAGCAATAAGCATAATCAATCAAGTACAAACATATTACTCCCCCTTTTGACATCTCAAAAAGGAGTAGGGAGCTAAAAAGTAACTAAAGTTGAAAAAGTATAAAAATAAGGTAAAACAAACATATGGAACTAAAAGAAATAGAATCTAAGAATAGAAAGGTGAGGGTCCCTGATCCTCAAACAAAGGTGGTGGTGGTGGTGATGGTTGCTGAAAGAAACTGGTCATGGCAGCAAACTGTGAGCCAAACCAGGCCATGTCCTGGTCGTGCTACTAATGTTGGTGCACAGCATAGGAATCAAAATGGGCTACATCCTCATCGGGCTGCTGCTACTGGTGAAATACAAAAGTGTCAAATCGGATCTCCAACTGATCAAATCTCTCTACTAACTGATCAAACTGTTAGTTCTGGCGGAGAGGAGCAGGTTCATGAACGGGAGCGAGACCCTCCTCCTCCTCAGCCCCCTGAGGTTCCCCATCCCCTGGGTGGAGATGAGTACTGTGAAGGTTATTGAAAGAGCTATTTGAGTAGCAAGGAGGCTGAAGGTAGTGACGAGTAGGATATTGAAGTTGATATTCGATTTCAAGAACATAAGCTATGAGGTGTCCTAAACTTAGGTTAGGTTTCCTCTTATGTGATCACATATCAGGATAGCTACAGCAGTTCAGCACAGTCCTGATATGTGATAGAGACCATCATATCAGGATCTTGAGATGATGATATGCAGCTTATCCCCAGTGGTGGATAGCTGTAGCAGTTCAGCACAGTCCTGATATGTGATCTTGACCGGGCATTGATTCACATAGGAGGTCAGGGCTGTATAAGCAGAATTTATGTGAAGATTTGCAAAAAATTTACAAAGAAAATCAGAGGAAAAAGGGACTGCGAGGGTAAGAAGGAAACAGAGAGAAGTGTGAGTAAGGAGGTCTAATACGAGATAGGAGATGCGGACAAGGTTGATGGTTTTGGAGAAAGTGATGCCACATTCTTTGTAACAATAGTTTGCAGCTTGATCTTTTTCTTCCCGAAAGTGAGGGTCAAGCGTAGCCCTTGAAGAGCTACCGGAAGATTGTCGAACTCGCTTTCCACCAGCCATAGCAAGAAGACAATAAGAAAAATAGAGAGAAGGATAAGCTTGAGGTGAAAAACTATGGCTAGAAGGCCTGAATTTAAAGGAACATCCACATCATCCAGGATGATCGTAGAATCGTCCAGGATGATCTGGTTCAATCATTATGCACAAGACGATTGGTCAAAAAGTCGGTCTGATCGTCCGGGACGATCAGATATTGGCCAAGATGATTAGATTCAGGCGATCGTCCCGAGTAGTCAAGCCGGACGACCATTGAAAAAGAAGTTTTTCTGGGCCGATTAGGTGTATCATCCAGGACGATGCACAATAATTAATTGTACCGGTCAAATTTAAAATATTTTAAATCTGGGCCACGTATATCATCCAGGACGAACAGTGGATAGGCCGGGATGATTTTCCAATAATGGATCGTCTGGGGCAATTTTAAGGATTTTAAATGAACTGACACATGGATCATCCAGGACGATCCAGTGTATCGGTCAGGACAATGACCATAAATGCATCAGCTAGGATGAAAATTATATCGGCCAAGATGATCAAGATGATTGTAATAGAGTTCGATCAGATCATCCAGGATGATAAGGTATCTTCTGGGATGATGATTTACAACAAGCTTAGAAAAGTTTAGCATAAGGAATTTTGAAGAGAAATTATCATATCGTCCAGGACGATAGAGAAATTGGCCAGGATGATGTGACAAGAATTTAAAACCAAAGGAAAGATGGAGATGATCAGAGAAAACCCCAAAAATAAATAAAATAAAATAAACCTAAAAACAGCAACGAAAAACCTAAAAATAAGCAAAGGAAAAAAAATGAAATTTTTGTTTTTAACTTTTATTTTTTTTTTTAGTTTTAGCCAAGCATACATATGACAAATTTTCCAAAACATTAAATTTTAGAGATTCAAAAGATCAATGAGTTAAAAATGACACAATCTAAACATGGGAGAATATCCGATCTTGTTAATCCCTAGCTCGGACTTCTTTCAGGGTAAAAAAGTTGTCTATTGAATACAAAAAACCTAACTCAGAATAACTTAATTGGGTAAAAAGAAGATCCGTTCAAAACTTGGTTACAAAGAAAATATCTTATAAATAATATAGCAAAGTAATTTTGTCTCATTCATGAAATTTGAAATCAAGCCTTTGAAAATATCAAAAAACCCATGAGTTTTCCTAAGTTTTGAAAAGAGAGGATAGCTTGCTTTTAGTGGGCAAATTTTATGCCTCTTGTAACTTTGAATGGCTCTTAGAGCACTTGAATGTTCGTTAAGTATGTTAGGCCCTTAAGAACTAGCCTGAGGCTAACCAAGAGGGGGTGAATTGGTATTTAAAAAAAAATTAAACAAAAGAACAAATATCACAAACCAAAGTCACCACAGAAAAACAAGTGCAGAAAATTAAAGTGCGGAAGCAGTAGAAAGAACACAAGGGTTTATAGTGGTTTGGTCAACTTGACCTACATCCACTCCCCGGAGGCGCCCTCCGAGTATTGCACTACAAAAGTGTCTCTCCTTTAGCCCCCACAACTAGGCGGAGAAGCCCTTACATAAACCTCCCTTTTGCCACCCCGGCAAGGCAGAGAACCCCACTCATTTTGCTTCCTTCTGAAGCAGGCAGAGAACCTTGATCAATTGCTGAAGCTTCCCTCTTCCAACTCTTCCAAGGATAAGAGACTCTAGTGGAACAAGAAGTGGAACAATGCTTGGAGCAACCCTTATAAACTCCCTCACAAGCTCCCTCTCACAAGATCCTCTCTCTCTCTCTCCCTCTCTCTCTCTCTCCTTTAGGTTTTCTCAGGTCAAGATAGCAGCCAAGGATGTTCAAAAACATTGAACAAAAGCTCTTAAATAGAAGAGCTTAAAAGGAGCTCAATAAATGTAGGTTGCCAACTTTATCATCCATGACGATCACCATATCGTCCTGTACGAACAGTTCAAATTATAGATGATCGGCCAGAACATCGCTCTGAAATGAAATGGATGATTGAAAATTAGCTTGATTGTCCAGGCCGATCTCATGATCATCCCGGAAGATCAGTTCAAATCTGAGGAAAATCATCCAGAGCATCGCCCATAATTTGAGCTGTCCGATCCTGCTCGGCCAGAACATCGCCCGGAATTTATGCTAGCTGATATGTATCGTCCATGAGCAACTAAGGGTTTTTGAATAGATCATCCAGGCTGATCTTGTGATCGTCCAGGATGATATGATCTTACCAATCATCCTTAATTGCTTCCTTGATTACTGGATAAATTTAGGCATAAATGTGCCATATCGTCCAGGCCGATCCAATATTGTCCTGGCTGATTCCCAAAAATATAAAATACCTATATTAATCATGGAAGCTATTTCTTTCTATTTTGAGCATATCGTCTTGGTCTATATCACGATCATCCAGGCCGTTATACTAATGACGGCTGCCTTAATTAAGAACCTTATTAGGGTTTCTATTTTAAACCATATCATCCAGGACGATTTAAATATCATCCTGGATGATGTGAGTAAAAATAGAAATTCTAAATCAGTCAAGTGTGTGTGTGTATGGTTACTTAGCATCAGATACTTCACAAGATTACAATTGACTCTATAAAGGGAAAAAGAAAAAATTCACACTAACTTAGACCTAGTCTACCCAATCTTGAGCAGGCTTTGTTTGTCGTCTGATCTATTGGCCCTGAAATGTCAATAGAAAAAGGCAGTCAAAGTGTTTGGTAACATCAAAATCACAATCCATGAAGCCAAGTTTACAACAGGTAGCGTATCGACATCCTTTCAAACCCTCCAAGTGTCGGCAGAGTATCAAATCTCCTTTTAAAATCTTTTTTCAAGAGTCTTCAATAAAGTAGGGAAGAATTTTGAAGAACTAGTAAGAGATACTCACCATTAGGAAACCTTCTGAATCCCCTCACAAATCCCTCTTAAGATATCTCTCACTCTCTAATCACAAGAAACTCTCCCAAACACTCTTCAAGTTCACTCTCAGAAGAAATTTGTTGTAGGAGTTGAGTCAGTCAATTTTTCGGACTCTTAAATATGAAAGATAACAAAAACCGTCCATAAAACTAAAATTTTTAATTTGTCTTCCTTAGATAATATAGTATGATCGTACTTTATACATATAAATAATTCCAAAAATCATTGTTTGATCTTGTATGAACTCATTTCATGCTCTGGCAGTCATATGTATGAATTGACATCGTATAGTATGAATAATTAAAAAATGAACAAGTTTGTATGGAATAATTATGTACAATCCAATTTTATACTATGATCATCATTTGTATGATCCCCATATCATACATTATGAACTATTTAAATCAAATCATTTTTCATATGGTATGAACATGGACATGCCCATTTCATACTCTAGACATCATCTATATGAAACTAATTTTTCATAGTATGAACAATTCAAAACATTTTCTTGTTTATATGGGACGAACTGACATGCACCCATTTCATACTCTAGACATCATCTGCATGAAACTAATTTCATATTGAATGAACATTTCAAAACATTTTCCTATTCACATGGGATAAACTGGTACACCCCAATTTCTTACTCTGGACATCATTTTTACGAAACTGATATCATGCATTACGATCAGTTTAGAAATTGATGAGTTTATTTAAGGCAAAATGGTACATATACATTTCATACTCTGGACATTTAATGTATGAACCAAAGTTCATACAATATGAACAGTACCAAAAAATTTTTAAGGCATCATTTGAATAACTTCTTTGTATAGAAACACTAAGGATAAATCATCCAATACAATTTAAGAATTGTACATTATGATTAGTTTTAAAAGTACAAATTTTTACTCACTCCCCCAGTGTGCGTGTGCACAATTACCAAATTACAATCACACACTCTCATACTCAACAAAAAGAGAAAAATTATAGACTTCAATTACAAGAAACCCTAATCTAATCTAACTTAAAGTCTTCGATAGTCTGGAGTATGATTTTCCTAAAATATTAGTACACACTATCAATAGAAATAAATATTTTTTAAAATGTGTTAAGAGAAGTAGTAATCAACATAAAAATATTTTGGTATCCTCAAAAACTCACATGATATAATAATATAAAAGCATTTATTTGAAAACTAAGTCATAACAATCTCCCCATTTTTTATAATGACAAAATAATTATTGTTTGAGTTAACACATAGGACATTTTTTCTCATTAGCTCCCCCCCATCTGCCCCCCATCCCCCCCCCCAATAGAATGACCAATTTAAAATAAGGTATTTCTATGAAAATTAAAAATACAAACCTTAAAACAAAAAGAAACTAGAACTACTAAACCCTAAACAACATGACTCCCCCTCGGCAATTCCTGGGCAATTTAGGGTTTTCTTTCAGGAGCTCTAGTTTTGATATGCTGGCATTCTTGTTTGAAGTTTCTGTTCTTATTTTTTAACTTTGTTCTTCTCTGTCTTTATCATGGCTTTTATTTGAGGTTTTTTTTTTTGCATTTTTTGGCTTCAATAGATGATGACTATCGTTATCTAACCCCCCAATCTCTTCAAACCCTGATGGAGTCTCACAGTATTTCACGGATGTTTTATCTAGTTCTTCTTCCTCTACGCCTAAGCTCTAGTTTGTGCATACCTCCTTCAAGGGATTCACAGCTTTAATTTTTGGATGAGGCGATGGTCTCTTAGTTCTATGCTCCTTTTGCACTTACTCTTATTGGTAAATTTCTACTTTATAGGCCGAATCTAGATGCTATCTAAAAATTCTTCATTGCCTTGAAACTCTCGGGTTCCATCCATGTAAGTTTACTGTATCTGCATCACATTGTGATCCAATTGATGAATGACCTTGACTATACTTGTATAAAGCTTATCAAATGTGTTTAATCAAATGAATACCAAACTTTGATGTGAGGGAAGAATCCCATGTCGCTCTCATGTGGATTTCCTTCCCTAATTTGAGACATCATTTCTTTAATTCACAAATTTAATTTGGGCTTGATTCTATTTTTGGTAGATGATTACAAACAAATCAGGCCTCTACCTCTATCTCTCGCCCTTCAGTGGCTCGTATTCTTGTGGAACTTGATATTTCTAAGAAAAACCTGAATGAAGTGTAGATAGGATCCGAGTTGAATGGTTTCTTTAAAAAAGTGGAATTTGAAAACCTTCCTATTTTTTGTTCCCATTATAAAATGCATGGTCATGTTGTTAATGAATGTTTAAGGTTGCGTCCTCAACTTTCTAAAGATAAAGCTATTTCCAAACAAACTCAATGCAATGATGTCAGCGTGCCTGCTCTTGAGAATGAGAATGTGAATGAAAAATGCTTTGCTTTAAGGTTGAAGGAAATAGTTCCAAGTTGGGTGATGAGCCTGTTCTAGTGCATATTGACTCATTCCCTATGCATGTTTCTTCATCTCCTATCATTGTGGAGGATCATCACTATGGTCAGGGCAATATTATGAGTAATATTGCTAGTTTATTCAATGAATGTCATAACTTGGAGGAATAAAGGCTTACTATTTCTTCTCCTCAAACTAATGTTATCTCTGAATTTTTTGTTATTGACTGTACGTTGAAGATCGATAAATCTTCTAATATTGATGCCTCTCAATGTAATTTTCAAGAACAAGGAATATCTTGTGGAAGTGAAAGGAATAGCAGTGAGCTTATTGTGTTGGAAGATAACTTGAGAGTTAGTGAGATGGCTTTGGTTGTGAAAGAGCATACGGAACTTGGTTAGAATAGCAATGTTAGTGCTGATGGAGATATGTTGGAGGAACGTGAACTTCATCAAAAGATAAAGGAAAAGGGATTTAAAATGATTGTAAGTCTCCTTCTACCTCTCATTACCATAGTGATGCTTTTAATAACACTGAGGAGTTGGAATTTTCTACCAGATACTTTGCTAAAGATGATACTTATACTAGTTTTATTAAAGGTCAAAATAAGCATGGTAGAAAGAGTAAGAATATTATTTTACAATCACCTAGATACACCCGTTCACAAATTAGTCATTAGTTTGGTTTTTATGTTTAAGTCTATTCTTTTGAATGTTAGGGGTATTGGGTGTTCTTCTTCTTGCTTGAGAGAGAAGAATTTATGTCGTATCCATGATATTTCTATTATTGTTTTACTTGAACATCTTATTAATGTCTCTAGTTTACTTAGTACTACAAATTTTTTAGGATTTAAGCATGCCACTCCAAAATTTGCTTATTTAGGAAAGATCCAGTTCGGATTGATATTCTTGGAAACTTTACTCAAGTATCGCATTATAATATAGAAGTTTCAATTTAAATTATTGTGCCTCTTTTATTTATGCTACTTCCTCTCATGGAACTAGAAATATTCTTTAGGATCAGTTATTTTATTTTCACAGTATTTATCATTTGCCTTGGTTGGTGGGTGGTGACTTTAACACCATTTCTATTCCATTGAAGCGTATGGGGGGTCCACTCCTATTTTTCATGCTATGGAGGATTTTAATAATATGATTATGGATTGTAATCTCATTGACATTAGATTTTTTGGTAACAAATTTACTTGGAATTGGGGTCAATTATTGCAATGGTTGGATTGTGCTTTATTCTTTTTTTTTTTTGAAGAAAAAGCAAAGAGCATTTAAATTTTATTGAAAACTAAAAAGCAAGAAAATAAATGTGTCCATAAGATTGTGTTTTATTCAATGACAACTGGCTTAACTCTTTTAGCTCTATTTTTGTTGAGCATCGTTGTCATACACTTTCTGGTCATTCTCCTTTATTACTTGCTCTTAATAGTAGACATGTGGACTCATTTTTCTCAATTTAGATTCCAAAATATGTGGTTATAGCATGAATCTTTTCTAAATGTTATTCAGGATAATTGGGGAGCCCCTTTGCATCCTGATAACTTTGTCAATTGCATGAAAAGACTTTGGTTTAAATTGAAAAGACTGAAACAACTTAAATTGGTGGAATCATAATGTTTTTAAAAATATTTTTACTGATATCTTAAGTGCTAAGGATGTCATTAATAATTCTGAGCTTAATTGTTAACTTTGTCTTTCTGATGCTAACTTTGTTTTACTTAGAGAGGCAAAGGATTTTCTCTGTAAATTACAAGCCCAAGAGGAAATGTTTTTGGAAATAAAAAGCTAATGCTAAGCATCTGGTGGAAGGTGGTAATAACATAAAGTATTTCCATGCTTTGGTTAAAAGGAAACGTGCTAAGAATTCCATTAACAAAATCAAATGTGTGGATGGTTCTATTACTTAGAACGTTGAGAAAATAACTTTGTTGGTTGTTCAACACTTTCAAAATAGACATAATAAGGACTTTACCCCTAGTAATATTGACAACCCTGTTATCATTCCCAACCTCATCTCACAAGAGGATAATGATTTTCTTTCTAAACCACCTTCATCATATGAATTAAAAGATATTGTTTTTTATATGAATTTAGACTCTATTGCTGGTCCGAATGGTTTTACTTCTAATCTTTTTTCAAAAAGCTTGGCCTATTATTAATGATGATCTCTATGCTACGGTCATGCAGTTTTTTACTAGTCATGCTATGCCTAAATTTTGTTCTTTCACTTCTATTATTCTTATCCCTAAGAATAATGATGTTAGCAATTGGAATGACTTTACACCTATCAGTCTTTGCACCTTTTTTAGTAACATGGTTTTTAAAATTTTTATGAATTGCTTAACTATTGTTCATCCCAAAATTATATCTCCTTTTCAAATGGGCATGGTCAAAGGGAGTGTTATCACTGATAATATTTTCGTTGCCTAGGAATTCTTGCATGATTTGGATGTCAAGGTGAGGGGTTGCAATATGATCTTAAAGCTTGATATCTCTTAAGCTTATGATAATATTAATTGGCAATTTATTTATAACACCCTGCAGTTATTTAGTTTTAATTTGGTTTTCATTAACCTTATTAGAATCTGTATTGAAGGCTCTTATTTCTCCATTATTACTAATGGAAAGAGTTCTGGTTTTTTAAAATCCTCTCATGTTAACACAAGGAGATCATATGCCATTGGCTCTTTTCATTATTTTGGCTTATTATCTTTCTAGAAACCTTACTAACTTTTTTAAAAATCACCCCATCTTTTACTTTACAACTTTGGGGGGCTTCCCCATGTCTCATTTATGTTTTGCTGATGATTTTATCAATTTTATGAATGCTTCTTATATTAGAATCAATAAGCTTCTGGATTTCTTTCAGAACTTTGAAACTTTTAGTGGCCTCTCTTTGAACAATTAGAAATGTTGTTTCATTATTTCTAATAAGGTGCCTAATGCTCGTATCTTAGCTATTAAAGATCTCACCAACTTTGTGCATGGCAAGTTACCTGTTAAGTATCTTGGTATACCTCTTTTTAAGGTGGAAAGAAATCTTTTTTGTTTGATGATTTAATTACTTCAGTACATAATAGACTTTTGCCTTTGGATTCTATTTTTTTTTTTTGAGTTTTTGCTGCAGGCTTACTCTCATTAGAAGTGTTCTTTGCTCTCTCCATGTCTACTCTTTCGAAACACTACTTCCCACTAAAATGGTGTGTAATAGAATTGATAAATCTTTAATAATTTCTTTGGAAAGGTACTAAAAGTAACTCTAAAGTTGCTTGGTCTTCTTCGGATAAGTGTTGTGGGGTTTTGAAGGAGGGTGTCTTGGGGTGTAAAAGTATGTCTGAATTGGCTCATGTTTCTTCCTTCAAGTTATGGTTTTTTTTTTTTTTCATGCTAAAATGAGTTGTGGGCAAAATTTATTTATTCTTAATATTGTGTGGGGAAGTTTCCTACTATTTGTTCTTTTAATATTTGTGATTCTAAAGTTTGGTTAAGGCTTTACAAGGTTTAGTGGGCTATGGAGCATCATCTTTCTTGGGGTCTTGGGGATGGAAACATCTTCTTATAGCAAGATCAATGGTTAGGTAATCAATCTAATGACTCCATTATTAATGTCTCTTTTACAGTTGCAGTTGAGGTTAATTTTTTCATTAATGATAATTATTGGGATTATGATAAACTTTCTAATGTTATTCTTGACTTTATTATTCAAAAAGTTTTAAATCTCCCCTTGAACTTAGAGTCGAAAGACCTTCTATTATGTAAGTGGGCTAGTGATGGGGCTTTTAGATTAAAAGATGTATGGCATGTGTTTAGAGCTAAGAATGATGTTAGTACTATTTTCTTTATGATTTGGCATAAAAGCATTCCCCCTATTGTTGCTCCTTTTATTTGGAGAATATTACATAGATTTATTTCTACGGATGATAATTTGATCAAAAAAGAGGTTTTATACTCACGTCTAAGTGTCAATATTGTTATCATATGGAGAATATGCATTATGTTTTTATCTCGGGTCCTTTAGCTGTCAAGAATTGGTGTTTTTTTATGATATTTTCAAATTAATTTATTTTAATATGAATTTGTCTTTTAATGCCCTGCTTTATTCTTGGTTTGTTAATTCTAAAGGCCATATTTAGAATGTTATCTCTGCTCTTATTTTATGGTTTTTATGGATGGAGGAATAATTCATTTTTTAATGGCATTAGAATGAACTCTCAGAGGATTATCAATAATGTGAAAGACAAACTGCTGATCCTATTTTTTGTTAACTTGCTTTCTATTAAAAGTTTTAAGAATTACTATGATGTTGCACCTTTTTTAGGCATTGGATTGGGTGCAATTTTTCCTATCTTTGAGCCTCGTTATATTTCTTCGGTTAAACCCTCTTTGGTTTATTACAAGGTGAATATTAGTGCTTCTAATAATAAGAATAGTGCAGGCTGTGGTGAGATCATATGAGATTGCCAAGGTAATGTCACTCTTGCTTTTGTGGGTCCTTTGCAAAATGGTAACTTACATCTCTCCCTTCTTAATGCTATTCTTTATGGAATAAGAATTTGTATGTCTCTTGACATTACTATTATTGTTATTGAGGTTGAGTTTATTAATAATATTCACTACATTATTGATATTGCTGACTCAGTTTGCAATTATGAGGGTTTTATCTTGTTAGGGATATCAAATAGTTGATGATTTTTATCAATGAGTCCTATTCTCAAGTGTTTAGGGAAGGTAATGACTGTGCAAATTGGTTAGCCCATTTTAGGTTCGGGATAAAATGCTTTATTGATCTATTAGAAGCTAATTTTCCTCTCCCCTTAAAAGGCCTCTTAAGATTGGATAAAATTTATTTACCTTATATTAGTATATAATTTGGCCTTTTCTATTTTTCTAATTCATGTGAGGTTTCCTCTTATGTTGCTTTTATTCTGGAGGTTTGGCTTGCTTGGCCTTCATCCTAGTTTTGGTTTTTTCTTTTTCTTGTGGCATTTCTTCATGGGCATCCTATTCTTTTTTATGTTGAGATGCTGCTGGTCTAGAATTTTATTGAGATTTTGGGGCTTAGCTATGATTGTACTATCCTTTCCTTTGATAGGTATCCCAGTTGTTTCTCTCCTTTTTCTTGCTACTATATTGGTCTTTGACTTTGCTAGATCCTATCGGGTGTGGGTTATATTGTGCTTCTTGTTTGGGGCTTAGCTACTAAGGTTGGTGTGTTCTGGGTAGCATTGAATATAATTATGATGACTATAAGAGATAAATTATATGGGAGAGCACTATTTGATTTAGGTTTTAGCATCAATCATATACCCTTGACCATTTTTGAGAGATTAGACCTAGGAGAAGTGCACCTTACCACTATTACCCTACAATTAACTAATCATTCATTCACTTATTTATAAGGGGTAATAGAAGATATTTTGGTAAAGGAAGATAAGTTTATTTTTCCTATCAAATTTATTATTCCAGATATAGAGAAATATAGGGAGATATCTATGATATTGGTTTTACCTTTCTTTTCCACAGGTTGGTCAATGATTGATATTTATAAGGGAGAGATGACCTTGAGAATTCAAGATAAAGAAGTAACTTTTTTTGTTGAAATCTATGAGGTTTCCTAAGGATCAAAGTGAGGATTATTGTAGAGTGGATTATGTTGATGTATGGGGGGAGGATATTATGAACGGGTTGTTAGGTGACAATAATTTGGATGTCATTATTTAAGGATAACTTAGGAGTGGTTGACGAGGATTTGTACAAGTAATTAGGGAAACCCTTAATATTTTAATGAATAGATTTAAAGTATTGAGTACATCTATTGTAATATGGGATCCCAAGCTTGTGATTTTGATGATAATAAACATTATTGAATGAATATCTAATTCTCGTAATTATATTACATTTCTATTTTTTATTTACTAAAATTTTGGTTACATCATACACCATCCAAGAACTTTCACAGCTCAAGATTGGGTAGAATAGGATAATATTTAAAAGTGTCAGTAATATTCATTTCTTTATCTTTTATTTCTTGAGTCAAAGTCATATAAGGGTGTATACTAAATTAAAAAAGGTGCACACACTTACTAGGGAGAGAGAAAATGAATTTTTAAATTTGTTTTGAGCTAATCTTTCAATTTGATCTAGATTGTATTGTATGATCATTTATTCAAAGAAATAATTAAAATTGCTAATTCAATAATTTATGTTTTTAAACTAATAATATTATATGAACACAATAGTACTGTATGATCAATTTAACCTAAAAACCAAATCCTTCAATCAAACATAAGTAAGTTCTTTAAATTTTAATTTTGAACTAATTAAATTATAAAAGACATTTATACATCATAATATTTAAAAACATACTAAAATTAATTCTCGTGATAAGCAAATTAAATCAAGGATTTATTAAAATTGTCGATCGTATTGTACAATATGGATCGTACCTTATGACTGCTTAGATGAAATTTTATCATCCTGGATGAAACCTTAGTTATTAAACTAATTTTACAGTATGATGTCAATCTACTTGATTGTTGCAAAAAGAGCTCATGAGTTTTATATTTTTGATGATAATAAACATCTTTATATCTCATATTTTTTCATTCCATGTTTTTTTGTCTTTATACTAATGTTTCAAGAACACCATGAAACATCTAACAAAGAATCAGATCTTATGATTGTATTAAATAAGGTTATGTTGTAAACGGTATGTAATATTCATTGATGTAATTTTGATTTCATGAGTCAAATCCGATAAAGGTGTTTTGTAGCTTGGTGTCCATGCTCATACACACACAGGGGAGTGAGATCTAGTCAAAACCAGAAGTTCAAGTTTTGAACTAATTGTACTAGACGATTTTGATCGTCTAGGATGATTAGATCATTGAACTAATTTTAATGGATGATTTTGGATCATCAAGGATGATTCTTTATGATCTTGGAAAATAATTGTCAATGATAATTTAGGCAAGGTTTTAAGATTCAATTTTTATTCTAATCATCCCAGATAATTTAGATCATCCTAGATAATTAATACTAATCATGCTTAAATTGATCATGTGATTAAGGGACTAATTATGGTTAATTTTTTTAATCAGATTGTACTGGACAATTTGTATATCATACTAAATAATGTTTACCGAAATCTTTAAATTTGCTAAATCGGCCTAGATGAAATACCATAATTTTCTTCTAATTATCCAAGACAATCCATAATATCATCTTGGACGATCTATAAAAATTTAAACTGATCATCCAGGACTATCCTGATATCATCCAAGACTATGATGTTAAATTTTGCACATCGTACTGGACAATCCCGAGATTGTCAGGGATAATTTTTGGTGCCAGAAATTAGTTTTTAGGATTTTCTGAAGCCTTCATTTTAAGCAAATCATACAGGATAATCCTGCGATCATCCAAGATATTTTTTGCAGCAAAGATTAATTTTTAGGGTTTTTTAAATATCTTTATTTAAGCTTTTTCAAGGCACTTGGTAAGTGTCTTTGACAACTATTGTGTCTTCATTTTTTGGAGAAAACATAAAGAGAGAACTTGAAAGGGAGAGAGGAAATGATGGAGTTTGAGAGAGGCAGAAGATCCTTGGAGGGGGATTCAAGGGAGTGTGGAGGGGTATCACATAGTTGCTTCAAGAAGCTTGCACCTTAGTACTATTGGATTCAAGGTTCATCTTAAGGGAAGTTTTGAGAAGAAAAAGATCTCTTTGGTGTCAAAAGACCAGCTACTCTGTCGCACCGAAGAAGGTGGAAGTGATTCTGTAATGGCTTCTCCGTCTAGCTATGTGGGCTAAAAGAGAGTTACTATTGTTCAGTTTAATAATCGGAGGGTTCCTCTAATGAGTGGATATAGGTCAGGTTGGACCAAACAACTATAAATCTGGTATGTTCTTTCTTATATTTTTTTGCACTTTATTTCCATACTTATTTTAATTATGATTAACTACTTGGGTGAAATCTTTGGTTAATCTTTTTATTATTGATTTAATTTTTTTTTTCACTGTAAGATATAAAAGATTTTTCTTTTAGTTAAAGAAGATTTTAAATATCTAATTCACCCCCCCCCCCTCTTGTTTAACATCAGGACTAGTTCATAAGAGCCTAACATCTCTAACAAACTTTTAAGTGGAATCATAGTGGAATTCATAAATTAAGTTTTTGAAAACTTGTGAATTTTGATCAATGGCTAATTTTTCTAATTGTAATGTTGTGGAATGTTATTCAATTATTCGACCACCTTTATTTAAAAATATTACTTTTGATTTTTGGAAATTTTACTTTTCTACTTTCTTGCAATCAATTAATTATCGAATGTGGCATATGGCTCTAACTGGTTATTCTATACCATTACGAGTTATAGATGGAATTAAAATTTATATTCCTTTTAATCAATAGAGTATGGTAGAACAAATTAGTGCTCAATTGAATACTAAATCTTTAAATTGTTTTTTCTCTGCTTTGAATTATGAAGATTATATGTTTGTATTCACGTACATTACTGGTGAGGAAATTTGGGATAAATTATACACTATCTATGAAGGTACTAGTAAAATCAAGCAATCCATGTTGAATATTTTAATGCATGATTACGAACTATTTTGTATAAAAACTTATGAGATGATCTTAGACATATATACTAGGTTTATTCAAATTGTGACATCATTACATGCTTTAGGTAAAGAATTTTTAAACTTTGAAAAATTTAATAAAATTCTACATTGTCTACTTGATAAGTTTGATGCCAAAGTTATTGTTAGTTATGAATCAAACAATTTGAATAAATATTCTATTGATAATTTGATTGGCTCACTCATTACCTACGAGAAAAGTTTGAGTCAAAGACTTTTGGATGCAGGTGAAATAATAGTGCTAAAAACTGAAGACACGGAGAAAAGTGGCTTAGTATATGAAGCAAGGGTTGACTTAACAAGCAAATTAAAAAGCCTACTAAAGCACAAGCAAAAGCATCAACAAAAGTAAAATAAAGGTAAAAATGGTAAGCATGTTAAGATTTCAGCTGATGTTATGTACTTTAAATATAGGAAACCTAGATATATGAAAAATTAGTACCCTAATTTGAGAACTCTTCATGAAAGGAAAAGGGTATAGCTAAGTAATTTGTAAAAAGGGTAAATAATGAAAAACAAAAAATCTCCTGTGTAGACCTTGCTTCTAAATCATCACACCCGGAGTAAGATAATGTTTAAATCCTTTTTTTTTTGTACGCATGTTTTTTTTTTTTCATTATGTTTTTATTTATTTTATGTGTGTTCTTTGGGTTTTTTTCTTCTTAATTTTTTATTGAGTTAAAATTTTAAATTAGTCTTTATATTTTTTTTTGTGAAGTTTTTTCTGATCAACACACACATCATTTTTTTGTATACACTTTAGAAAATCAAATCTTTTTTAATGATGAATTTTTCTAAAAATGAAAAATTTACGTGCAATTTTGGTTTTCAAATTGATTATTCTAAAAATATTGTCTTCACCTTATCAGCGATCATTTGATGTTTTATTAGTTGGTTTTTACTATTTTGATTTTATGTGATCCTCTTCTTTTTGATAATGTCAAAGGGGAAGAATGTACTATTATTATTTTTTGTCTATTTTAGTTAACCTTTAACTAGTTATTTATTTTATTCTACTTATTTTATTTTCAAAAAATAATAAAAATTAAAAAATAAAGAAAATTTATTTTCCCTCTTTTTTTAATTTTTTTATCTTAGTGAGCTGGAGTTTAGGAGAAAATACTTTTTATTTGCAACTTCATCGGTAATATTTATCATCATCAAAAAGGGAGAGATTGTTACGAGTCGAGCTCATGAGCTATATATTTTTAATGATAACAAACATCTTTGTATCTCATTGTATTTTTCATTCTATATTTGTTTGTATGTATACTAACGTTTCAAGAATACCATGCAACATCCAACAAAGAATTAGAGCTTAAGATTAGATTAAATAAGGTTATGCTATAAATGGTATGTAATATTCATTGATGTAATTTTGATTTCCTGAGTCAAGATCTATAAAGGTGCTTGCTAGCTTAGTGTCCATGCTCATACACAATCAGGGGAGTGAGATCTAGTCAAAACAAGATGTTGATGTTTTAAACTAATCGTATCAGATGATTTTGATTGTTCAGGATGATCAACTCATTGAACTAATCATACTGAATGATTTTGGATCGTCCAGGTTGATCATTATGATCTTGGAAAATAGTTGCCAATAATAATTTAGGCCAAGTTTTTCGATTTAGTTTTTGTTCTAATCGTCAAAATTAATATAGATCATCCTAGATGATTAATACCAATCATTCCTAAATTGGCCATGTGATTAGTAGACTAATTATGTTTAAAATTTTCAATCAAATCATCATGGACAATCTGTATATCATACTAATGATTTTTGCCGACATATTTGATTTTCCTAAATTATCCAAGATGAAATGCCATAATTATTCTTCTAATCTTCCAGGATGATCCACAATATCATCCTGGATGATCTATATAAATTTGAACTGATCGACCAGGACTATCCTGTTATCGTCCAAAACTATTAGGTTAAATTTTGCATATTGTACGGGACGATCTGGAAATCTTCTAGGATGATTTTTGGTGTTAGAATTAAGCTTTTAAGGTTTTCTGAAGCCATCATTTTAAGCACATCGTACGGGACGATACTGTGATCATCCTAGATGGTTTTTACGACCAAGAATAATTTTCAGAATTTTTCAAAGCTCTCTATTGAAGCTTTATCAATGCACTTGGTAAGTATCTTTGGAAGCCATTTTATCTTCATTCTTTTGGAAAAAACTTGAAGAGAGAACTTAAAAGGGAAAGAGGAAAGGGTGGAGTTTGAGAGAGGGAGAAGATTCTTGGAGGGGGTTTCAAGGGAGTGTGGAGGAGGTTTCACAAAGTTGATCTAGCAATCTTGCACATTAGTACTAACAGATTCAAGGTTCTTCTTGAGGGAAGTTTTGGGAAGAATAAAATCTGTTTGGTGTCAAAGGACTCAGCTACTCTGCCTAGCTGTGTGGGTTATAGTAAAGTCACTGTTGTTTAGTACAATACTTGAAGGGTTCATCTAAGGAGTGGGCATTGGTTAGGTTTGATCGAACAACTATAAATCTGATGTGTTCTTTTCTTTATTATTTTTGCACTTTATTTCCATATTTATTTTAATTGTGACTAACTGCTTGGGTGAAATCTCTTTTTAATATTTTTATTATTGATTTAATTTATTTTCATTGCAAGATATAAAAAAGATTTTTCTTTTAGTTAAAGAAGTTTTGAAATATCCAATTCACCCCTTCTCTTGGTTAGCCTCGAGATTAATTCCTAAGGGCTTAACATCCCAAACAAACTTTCATTGATTACTAGCAGGAATAATTTTGATCATCATGTATAATCTTAAGATAATTAAACAAATCATATCGTATAATCTAATTATTGTAATGTATGATCTCTATACAAAACTTAAACAATTCATCTTGTTATTATTCCATTATACTGAACAAACTATAGTTTTGTATTTATTTATATAATACAAACTCTAATAGCTAAAATGAATTTTTAGGATTTTTTTAAACCCTTTATTTAAGATTTTTCATTTGACTTTATAACATACTTTTATAAATCATTGGGTTGATTCTTTTGAGAGAAACTATAAGGAGATATCTTAGAACTTGGGAGAGAAAGTGTAAAGTTTGTGAGAGAGGGACAAGAACCTTTTTGAATTTAAGGGAGTGTGACAAAAAGATTCACATGGTTGCTCCAATAAATTTGCACCTGAGTTACTTCATGTATCAAGGTTTATCTTGAGAGAAGCTTTGGGAAGAAGACCCCTTTGATGTTAAAGGGTTTGGCTACTTTGCTACACAACGATAGATGAAAGTGATTTGAGGTTCTCTTCCATCACAAGGAGGGTGAAAAAGGATTCCAGGTTTACTTCCATCACCAAGAGGTTAAGAAATATTCCAGGTACGCTGGCTTTACTAAAAGGTTGAAAAAGCTTCAAGGTTTTCTGCCTCATATGGAGGGTGAAAAAGACTCATTTACTCTATCACATCGACTTATTAGAAGAGATTAATGTAAAGGATTCTCCGCCTTGCTGTGGGTTCTAAAGGAGAGACATTAAGTCTTTAGTGGAATACCTAGAGAGAAGGACTTCAAGGAGATGATGAGATCATAATTTGATTGAACCACTACAAAATCTGGTGTGTTAGTCCTTTATTTACATACTTTTATTTTCTTCAATTTACTTTCCTGCTAATTCGTGTTATTAATCCTGTGATAGGTTACGATTCCTTTGGTAGAAAAATAAAATTCTTTATAACTTCATCTTTTGAGTTTTCTATAAATCAAAATACAAAAATAGTATTTAAATTGCTTCTGTACTGTGAGATTTCAAATTTAATTTAATATTTTAAATTTGGAATTTAAGTTTTTTGAAAGAATTTTTTAAATAGAATTTTTTTAAGAAAAACAACAATTCACCCCCTCTTGGTGTTCTTTGAGCAGTTCAACAAGGGTTTAACCACCTTACTTGAACTTTTAATTAGTATCAGAGTCAATCTCATAGTCAGTGATATAAAAATCTCTGAGAAAAGATCAAATGGAACATAATGGGAATAGAAATACTGTGAAGGTTTATTTAATAATCCATCCTCAATTATTTGACAATTTTATTTAAGTTTTAGAAAATTTGCATGTCTATATTTTTACAATCTATTGACTATTTCATATGGCACATAATTCAAATAGGATATGCACCTCCATCTCATATTATTAATGGCATCAATTAAAAAATTTCTTTTAATGAATGTAGTTATGAGGGTTGAGACTTTGCACAACTGAATGCTAACTGTCTAAACTTTTTTTTTTGTGTACTTAAACTAGAAGATTATATAAGAGTCTCTACCAGTACTACATGCAAAGAAAATTTGGATAGGTTATGTATGACTTTTGAAGGTACTAATGAATTTGAACAATCTAGATTAAAAATTTTGTTGCACGACTATAAACTACTTTGCATGAAACCAAATGAGAATATTTATACATGTACACAAGGTTTACTCAGATAGTGACATTCATGCATGCACTAGGTAGACAACTATCAAACTCTAACAAAGTCAATAAAATCCTATATTTTCTATCTGATAACTATGATGCTAAAGTTACCACCATAGGTGAATATGAAGATCTAAATATCTATTATGTTGACAATCTGCTTGGCTCACTCATTATCTATGAGCAAAGTGTGAATCAAAGATATTTAGATGTAGGTGACAAGAGGAACGAGAAAGAAATGGCAGTTAAGTCCAATAATTTAAATAGTAATAGCTATGAGCTAAAGAAGTGATGGCATAACATTGATGATGCGCTAATTCATGGGCTTTCTAAAGAGAAAGAAAAGACATCATCAAAATTGGACTAAAGGAGAATAAGGAAAAACTTTTACTGTTTTATCTAACACTAATTCTTATGAATATAGGAAATCAAGAAATTGAAATTACTAGATGGATAAGTGGGGGTGAATTGTGAAAACTTTATTGCAATAATTAAAACCTAAGCATGAGTTCTAATTTTTTGGTGTTTTTAAATTTTAACATGAAAATTTAAAACAACTTCTAAGGCAACTGCAACAATAAATTCTTTTTCTTTCACAATTTTTCCAAGCAAATATTATGAAATAAAAATGCATGCAAAAAGAAAAACAATAAGGAAAAAACACACCGAGATTTTTATAGTGGTTCGGTCAAACCATGACCTACGTCCACTCCCCGGAGTCCTCTGCTCCAGGAATTTCACTACCAACAATAGCTCTCCTTTTGCCCCCTCGGCAAGGCGGAGAAGCCCTTACAATACTCCCTTTCACCAACCCGTTGTGGCGGAGTGCCAAGAGCTGTTTTGACCCTCCATATGACGGCAGAGAACCTTCTCATTTTTCTCCCTCCTGGAGATGGTAGAGTACCTTCTAGGTCAATGGACATAGACGAGTCTCCCCCTTAGAAAGCCTCCAACAAGTTCTTCTCGAGCCACAGGAGGAGCAAGTTGCAGCAAGATCAGAGCAGTCGTGTGATCTCCCTCACACCTCTTCTCCCTCACCAAGCTCGCCTTCTCCTTCCTCTCTCAACCCCTCAAACTTCTCAAGAGCTCTCTCTAGAATTTTCTCTCTACTCACGTTTCTCTCTTTTGTCTCTCTATCTCAAAATGTAACAAGTTTTTCATATAAAACCGGGCTCCAAAATCCCTGAGAATTCAAAAGTAGCCGTTATAATCGTATAGTATGATTTCTGGTCATACAGTACGATATATACAAATTAGCTTCGTCCTGGTACAAATGTGTACGAATAATTCAAAAACAAATCATACGGTACGATTCACAACACACTACTCGTACTGGACGATAGCCTGGACGATCAAATGCCATCTCTGATCATCGTATGGTACGATCGCCATCGTACTATATGAATAGTGAAAATCAAGGCATCGTCGAGGATGAATTCCGGGACTATCAAATATCATCTCTATTCATCATATGGTACGATAGTAATTGTACAGTATGATGAGATAAAAAACACATGATCGTCCAGGACAATCTCCGGGACGATCAGAATTCATCTCTGTTCATCGAATTGTACAAAGGGGTTCGTACAATATGATTTTCAATTTGTAATTAAGCTTTAATTTCTTGCACTAATCATGAGTTAAATTAAATATTTATTTAAAATAGATTGTACCGTACGAACGTCATTGTACAGTACGAACGACGCAAAATATCATACTTAACTTATAATGACGGCTAGGGTTTTGGATTTGAAATAGATCGTACCATACGATAGTTTTCGTACAGTACGATGTGTTCATAGAACACATGTTATAATAGTAGATCGTACAGTAAGAAATAAATTAGTACAGTACGATTACCAGAGAAAGAAAAACTATATTTTTTACTTTTTTTAAAAAACCTTCTCCCCCTGTGTGTGTGCATGATTGCTCAGACTTTACATGTAGTTTGTGGCCAGACTCAAGAAAATAAAAAATAAAATAAATAACAAAATACATTGTCCGACTCATACTCCTAATCCAACTAGTCTTGAGTCTTCCCCTTGTCCTGAGTGGCTTGTGATCTTCCTGAAATATTAGTACTCATGGACAATAGCAAACATTAAATGATATTCAATAAAGAGTAGTTTTGGCAACATTATTTGGCATCATCAAAATCTCAACCTCGGGGTCATGGGTCGTAACAATCTCCCCCTTTTTGATGATGTCAAATAATTTTTGTTATTAGTAAGTTCGAAGGGCATTTTAATTTTTTTTTTGACATAAGAACAAGAAAAGCACTAAAGATAAAATGCAATATGAAAAGAAATGCATTATATGTAACACAAACAAACTACAACACAAAGAAAACTACAACAAACTTCTCCCCCTTTTGACAGCACCAAAAAGAGGAGCAAACACTAAAGAAAGAAAAGTAAGCTACAATACAAAGATAATTTAAAATGGAGGATCCTGATCAGTTGGTGGTGGAGGTGGGTTTGGTTGGAAGTACTGAAGGAGAGCATCAAAGCGGTGATCAATAGCAGTAAAGCATTCCCCAAACCATTGCATGTCAGTCTTATGTTGTTGATGTTGTTCTTGAATGTGCATGTCGAGATGAGTCTGAAGTTGGTCAAAACGTTCGACCAGATCGTCATGAGGGTAAGCTGGTGCAGGTGCTCAGGGTAGTGCATGTCGTCATGGACGTGCTTGAGCTACAGCCAGAGCATCTTCTCCTTTTTCTTCATCAAAAATAGGTTCTTCAGGCTTGTGTCCCCGATGGAAAAGAATACGGAAAGAGGAATCCGTATAAAAGATAGGAAGATTGTCGGGTTCACCAGGATAAGTTATTTGATATTTATTTTGGATGATATATCCTATAAGGTGACCAAGAGCTATATTTTGTTTTCAATGAGAAGTAGGGAGACGAATGAAGGTCATTTGGCAAATGTAGTCAATAATTAAATCGTCCTCGTTGAATTTGATATTAGTTATAATAAGATATGTAGTGACAGATAGAGTCGGGGTCATGTTAACACGGTCGCCAGCTTTGGGTATAATGGAGGTTCTAAGGACGTGTTGAATGATTCTAGGGTTTCGAGTGAGTGATTGTACGAGAGGTTGGTGTTGATAAAATGTGACGTTCCTAAGGACTTGATTAACCTCACTCCATTCAAAGTCATTCATGAGAAATGAACGAACCATAGGCCCTTCAATAGATAGCCCAATGTATTGGGCGATGTCGGCTTTTGTAATTTCAACATTTTGGCGACAAACAAAGGAGTGAAAAGTGAGGTTGTTGACGGTGTAGGTTAGGTTTGCAAGGAATTCTAAAAGGAGTTCAGAGTTGTATGGGAAGGCCAGGGTGAGAAGAAATTGGATGGTGGTGGAAGCAAAGAGGTTCAGAACCTCGAAGTTCAGAGCCTTCTGATTTAGCAGTCTGGATGGTGTGATTTTGCAGGCTTTGAACTTGTAATATGCAACCTCATTTTCTACATTTAAGAATCGAGCGCTATGGCGGTGAGAGGAAGACGAGCTTCCCACTACCATACGACCTCCTCTTGCTTGAACTAGACATCGTGTAGAGGCTGAGTGAAAGGTGAGAAGGAACAACTGGAGGTGAGTGAAGTGAGTTCTGCCTTGCCAGCCAATTTATTGAGTTTTTCCAACATCGTACAATATGATATGATATCATACAGTATGATATGGCAATAACTATTCTGACGAATTGTCTCGGGAAAAGGTGGTCAAAGCGTACAGTATGATGGTTATCATATAGTATGATCAGAAGAATATCGATCGTCCCAAGGGTCGTCAGGATGACTTTTGACCAAAAGTTTTGTACTGTATAAACAGGTGTATCATACAGTACGAATGACAATTATATCATACTGAAACCCTTTAATGTCTTTCTCATCCGTTTGCCGAGGTGGATCGTACTGTACGGATGGAGGCATTATATAGTACGAACACCAATAATAACGTACCCAGCGGCATTAATTCGTCCCAATCCATTTTGGTGATGTGGATCATACCGTACGAAGGGATTTATCGTACAGTACGATCAGTAATAATGTCATACCAAACAGGTTAAATGCCTACTAGCTATATTGTACAGTATGATAGTGGTCATACGGTACGATCAACAGAGGCGAAATTTGCTTTTGGGTGTTTTCTGTGCAAATTGAGATGTATCGTACAGTAAGATAGTGAATCGTATAGTACGATGATTCAATGTCAAATTGGGTAGTTTTGTGTGGTGAGTGAGTGTGTGATGATCAGGAGCAAGCTTACAAGAAATTATATATATATATATATATATATTATTTATTTCTTTGTGTTTTTTTATACAGTAATGTCTATGGCACCTAATGTAGTCCTCAAGGTGCTAAAGGTGTCGAACGCTAGTGGTTTGAAGAGTATGTCAGCCAATTGATCTCCTTTAGCGATGTGATGCAATTATATATCTCCCTTAGCAACGTGATCTCTAATGAAATTGTGTCTAATCTCTATGTGTTTCATTTGAGAGTGCTAAATTGGGTTCTTAGAGATGCAAATTGCACTTATGTTATCATACATGATTGAGATGGTTCCTACAGGTAGGCAAAGATCAAGAATTTGTTATTTTAATCATAGTACTTGTGCAACGCAACTTCCTACTACAATATATTCTGCCTCGGTTGTGGAAAGGGCCACTGAGTTTTGCTTCCTACTAGAACAAGAAACTAATCATTGTCCTATGAATTGGCAGGTACCAGAGGTGCTTTTTCTGATCTACTGACTTTCCACTGGGATCTTTGTCTAATTGAATTGTTAAGCTCATTGGGGTGTTCATGGGTTTTGCATTCTCCATTTTGTATTTTTCAAAATGTCTTTAATGTAGTTTGCTTGGCTAAGAAATGTTCTGTTCTCCATTTGTTTTACACTAAAGCCAAGGAAGTAATTTAGTTCTCCCATCATGCTCATTTCAAATTCATCACTCAAGTTTTTATCCGAAGAGTCAAATAAGATGTCATCCACGTAAATTTGAACAATGAGAATTTCTTCTTTAATTTTTTGTAGAAAGTGTGAAGTGTCTACACTACCTTTTACAAATCCTCTATCCAGTAAAAATGAGCTAAGTCTTTCATACCAGGCTCTAGGTGCTTGCTTTAATCCATAAAGTGCCTTTTTTAATTTGAATACGTGATTTGGAAATTGTGAACTTTCAAATCTGGGGGTTACTCAACATAGATATCTTCCTTAATTACCCTATTCAGAAACGCACTCTTCATATCCATTTGATATAATTTAAAGTTCTTGAAGCAAGCAAAAGCTAATAGCACTCTTATGGCTTCTAGTCTAGCAATAGGGGCAAAGATTTCTTCAAAGTCTATTCCCTCAATTTGGTAGTACCCCTTAGCTACTAATCTGGTTTTATTCCTTATTATTGTTCCTGAATCATTCACCTTATTCTTGAAGACCCATTTTGTTCCAACAACATTTTGTTCTTTAGGTGCCTTGACCAACTCCCAAACATCATTCCTGGTGAATTTGTTCAGCGCTTCGTGCATTACTAGAATCCAGAATTCATCTCTTAAGGCTTGATCTATACTTGTAGGTTCCATCACAGAGATGAATGCTGAATGACTAACTTCCTTCCTAAGTCCATGCTTAGTTCTTACACCTTCTGAAGGGTCTCCTAAAATTAACTCTTTAGGATGACTAGAAGAATATCTCCATTCTCTAGGCAGATCTTCCTGAGGTTCTACCCTTTCTTCTAAGGTCATAGTCTCTACT